>NW_027185593.1:3931551-4055075 GCF_028583685.1 Petaurus breviceps papuanus | reverse complement strand
GAATGTCAGGGCTGGGAGGGCCCCTAGAACCCAAGAGGTCAGAGCCGAGAGGGCCCTTAGAACCCAGAATGTCAGGGCTGGGAGGGCCCTTAGAACCCAAGAGGTCAGAGCCGAGAGGGCCCTTAGAACCCAGAATGTCAGGGCTGGGAGGGTCCTTAGAACCCAGAATGTCAGGGCTGGGAGGGCTCTTAGATTTCAGTGGTGGAAGAACAACTGGAGGTGGGTGTCAGGAAAGGCCTCCTATAGAAGGGGCACCTGGACTGGACTTTGAAGGAAGCTAGGGATTCTGTTAGCTAAAGGGGAAGAAGAGAACTGAAGGCATGGGGCACAGCCTGTGCAAAGGTAAAGTGGTGGGAAATGAAAAGTTGTTTATAGGCCAGTTTGTCTGTATGTAGAAGGTATAAGTGAGAGGAATGTGTGATCAATTTGGGAAGACCAACTGGAGTCAGATTATGAAAGGTTATTAAGTACCCAAAAGAGGAGTTTACAATTTCCCCTAGAAGCAACATGGAACCAGTGAAACTGCTTGAGCAAGGGAGTGGTGAGCACAGGCCTATGCTTCAGAAACATGGCCATTTGGCAGCAAGGTAGAGGACAGCTAGGAGAGAGAGACTCTTGGAGGAGGATGTCCCACCTGGAGACTTGATCTAGGCAGGAAGTGATGGGGACAGAACCAGGGGAGGTTGTAGAGGTAGAAATGGCAAGATCTGGCATCTGTCTGGTTGTGGGGGGTGGGGTGAGTGAGTGAAGAACTAAGGACAGCTCTGAGGTTCTGAATCTGGGTGACAGGAAGAGATAGGGAGGTTTTTTTTTTAATTTTTGCGCTTTTTTGGAGGGGAAAAGGTAGGGCAATTGGGTTAAGTGACTTGCCCAAGGTCACAAGGCTAGTTTTTGTGTTAAGTGTCTGAGGTCGGATTTGAACTCAGGTCCTCCTGACTCCAGGGCTGGTGCACTATTCACTGTGCCACCTAGCCTCCCCAGACATAGGGAGGTTTTAAAAAAAGAAAAACAAAATTTAAATTAAAAAAAAAAAAGAAATGGATGGTTGAAGGGAGGAATGGGTTTTGAAGGAAAGATTAAATACCAGGTTTATATACCAGGCAATTGGCATATAGGAGCTGCTTTCTCTGTTTCTCCTCTCCTCCCAACCCCCCCTTCCTCTCTCTCTCTCTCTCTTTCTCTTCTCTTCTCTCCTCTCCTCTCCTCTCCTCTCCTCTTCTCTTCTCTCCTCTTCTCTTCTCTTCTCTTGTCTTCTCTTCCCTTCTCTCTCTCCTCTCCCTCCCTCCTTCCCTCCCCCCTCTCTCTGTCTCTCTTTTTCTCTCTTCTCTCTCCCTCTCTCTTTTTCTCTCTTCTCTCTCCTCTCTCTCTGTCTCTCTCTCTCTGTCTCTCTGTCTCTCTCTGTCTCTCTCTGTCTCTCTCTCTCTGTCTCTGTCTCTCTGTCTTTGTCTCTCTGTCTCTCTCTGTCTCTGTCTCTCTCTGTCTCTCTCTCTCTGTCTCTCTCTCTCTGTCTCCCTCTCTCTCTCACTCTCTCTCTCTCTCTCCCTCCCTCCCTCCTCCCCTTCTCCCATTGATTCTCCCTCTACATCTCTCATGTCTGCTGCCCTCTCTTCACTCACAAAGCTCCCACCCTAGTTCACACCCTCATTCCCTAGTCCCTACCCTTAGAGAGGTTACATTCTAAATTTAATAGATTGGACTAATTGGCCTCTGAGGTCCCTTCTAACTCAGACTCTGGAATTCTGTTGTCTCTGTCTCTTTCTATCTTTGTCCCTCTCTGTCTCTGTCTCTCTGTCTGACTCAGTCCCTCTGTCTCTCTCTGTCTCTTCCTGTCTCTGTCTCTTTGTCTATATCTCTGTCCCCTCTCTGTCTTCCCCCCATCCCCCATCCAAGGATCAGATTGCCTTTTGAAGACCTGGCCTGCTCCAGAAGGAGGGGGAGGGAAGAGTTTCAGGAAACACTTTTTTCCGTTGTCTGTTAGTTCCACTGCAGGGTCCAAACCAAATGCTCTGGGAAAGCAAGCCAAGGCTGACCCCAGAGCCCTGGGTCTGAATCATGCTTACATATCTAATGAGAGTTTCTCATCATCCACCATCAACAGGCTTAGGCCCTGACCCTCAGAACAGGAAAGATTTCTGAACACATAAAGTCCATTTAAATCTCATTAAGGCTATGGGCAGTAGGAATCTAAGCATCTTTCATACTTTTAAGTTGTATTAAGAGAGGTCTAGAGTCTAGAACAAGGGAGGGAAGGATAGTTCTGTGACCTCTGCCCTAGTCTGATCACATTTGGAATAATGCATCCTTTGCAGGCAGCGGGGTGGTATGGTGGATGGAACACTGGACTTGGAGTCAGGAAGACACCCTGCCCCCGTTCAAATCTGGCCTCAGACATTCACCAGCTCAGTGCCCCTGGGCATCTCTCAGTCTCAGTTTCCTCATCTGTAAAATGGGGAGAATAATAGTACTACTTCCCAGGGTTGTTTATGAGGCTCACGTGAGCTAATGTATGTGAAGGGTTCTTTGAGCCTGAAAATACTATATAAATGCCACCTACTGTTATTATTTATAATAGGGATCACCTTTTAGGCAGGACATTGATAAACTGAGAGGAAGAGACCTTATTGTTGAGTCATTTTTCAGTCTGTGACCCTATTTGAGATTTCCTTGGCAGAGATACTGGAGTGGTTTGCCATTTCCTCCTCCAGCTCATTTTACAGATGAGGAAACTGAGGCAAACAGGGTTAGGTGACTTGCCCAGGGTCACACAGCTAGTAAGTGTCTGAGGCTGGATTTGAACTCATGAAGATGAGTCTTCCTGATTCTAAGCCTAGTGCTCTGTGCACTATGGCACCACCTAGCAGCCCATAGGGACTTTAGAGCTCATTTCATTAGCCCTCTGACTTTAAAGACAAAACGAAAGCCCGAGAGTATAATTGGCCTATTTGGGATTTGAGCTCAGATCAGCACCCCACCCCATTTCAAATCTAATGATTTTCCTATCTGTATCACGCTAGCAGATGAGAGTTACCAAACGTGGTCAAGCCCTAGGAGGGATTAGGTGAAGGAACAAGAAATCTTTATCCAGGAGAAAACCCTTAGGAGGGATATATGATAGCTGCTTTCAGGTATATGAAAGACTGGGTTAGTCTTGTTCTTCTTGACCAATGGTGATGGAAGGCAGAATTCAGAGCTATGGGCAGCAGCTGCAGAGTCAGACTGAGGCTGGATGTCAGGAAACATTTCCTAACAATTAGAACCAATCAAAGGGGAAGAAGTTGCCCTTGAAGGTAGCAGGCTCCATTCAATTCAACAAATACAGGGGGTCTCAAAGGCTTTCATTTGGGTCAGGCTTCAGTGGCAAGCTTAAAACTGCACTAAGATTTTGGGGACACCCTCTCTTTATTGAGTGCCTACTGTGTACCAGCCACTGTGCTAAATGAAGGAGATGCAGAGACAAGAAATGAAAATCCTTGCCCTCATGGAGTTTACCCTCTACTGGGGAGATGCACCATGTAAACAGATAAACAGAAGACTGAAGAAAGAAGACAGCAGTACGGGAGGGGCTGGGTGGGTCAGGGAAGACTGTAGGACCTCTGATCCAGATTCTTTCACTCTCTTCTACCACACCAGGCTGTGAAAGTATTTGGTAAAATTTCAAAACACTACATAAATATAATTTATTTTTATTGCCTCTCATGGTTTCTTAACAATCATGTTCTATTTTGTAGTGTAGTGATCTGTGTCTGTGTGTGTCACATACACGACTGTGGGCTCTGAAACAGGGAAAACTAAGTCTTATCTGAATTTCTATTTTCCCTAGAGCCTGACTGAGGGTTTTTGCCAACAGTATGTGCATAATACATGTTTGTCAAACTGATCTGAAGTTGCCATTTAGGGAAACCTATTTCTGTTTGAAAAGAGAAGGAAATTGTTGCGTGGGGCATATACCCCAAGGGGGAGTCAAACACAGAAACGCCCAATGTACATCAACATATTTATAGCAATACTTTTTATAGTAGCAAAGAACCAGGGACAAAGTAGGTGCCCATCTACTGTGGAATGGATAAGTAAATGTGGTGATATAATATGATATGATATGATATATATTGACTCTTTCAGTCCTGTCTGACTGTTCATGAACCCCTCTGGGGATTTCCTGGCAAACATAGTAGAGTGGTTTCGCCATTTCCTTTTCCAACTCGCTCTACAGATGAGGAAACTGAGGCAAATAGGGTTAAGCGACTTGCCCAGGGTCACATAGTAAGTGTCCGAGGTTAGATTTGAACTCAGGTCCTCTTGACTCCAGGCCTGGTGCTCTAAGCACTGTATTGCCTGGATATAATATTTATTGCAGTATAAAAGAAATGGCAAATATGAAGAGTACAGAGAATCATGGGAAGACTTACAGCAACTGATACAAAGTTCAGAGAGCAGAACCAAACAATAAGCATAATGATGATAAAAAGCAAACAGAGGGAATAAAAAAAAACCTGAAATGGAATGCTATTTAAGCCAATATTGATATTAGGTTCTATGTTCCAGGCACTGTGTTAAGCACTTTACAAATATCATTCCATTGGATTCTCACAACAACCCTGGGAGGGAGGTGCTATTATGATCCCCATTTTATAGATGAGGAAATTAAGACAAACAAAAGTTAAGGGACTTTCCCAGGGTAATGTAGCTAGTAAGTGTCTGAGGCATTATTTGAACTTGGGTCTTCCTGAATCCAAGCCCAGTGCTCTGTTCAGTATGGCGCCACCTAGCTGCCCTAGCTGTAATGATTAACGAGTTAGCCTGGTCCCAGAGAGGAGATAAGAAAATGTACCTGTCTTGTATACAGGGGCTGACTTGCGTGTCTTTTCTTTTTTTTTTTCTTCTTTGTTCCAAGGGATATTTCTCTGGGGAGGGAAGGGATACATCAGAAAATTTAGGTGGTAAGGGAACAATTATATTTAAAAAATAGAAATTGCCTACCTCTGAACAGCATTCTGATGTCCAAGAAATGCCACCATCTTTGGAGAGAAGGCAGTCAATGATCTGCTCTTACTGATCCAAGAACTGATCTTAGCCAATTTAATTTAATATAATTATTAATGTTCACGATGGTGTTTGGAGTTCTTAAGTTTCACTAAAATGAAGCAAGCTTCTAAGAGGCTGGTGGAATTAGGCATAGTAAAAAAAATTAATAAAATGTGCTGATGTAAAACTCCAACTTGAAAAGGGACAGGAGGGCTTGTGATTATGCTTAGATCTCTATAAGCAGAATGCTTTTTTGGCTAGAGGATAAGAAAGGAGATAAGGACCCCAAGGGAGGCTGGTGACTTGACTGGGGGGCCCATCATGTAATGAAAAGAATCCTGGACCCTGGCATAATGTCCCACGCCTATAATCACTCATACTGCTCCAGGAGCCTAAGGCTGGTGATCACTTGAGTTTGGGAGTTCTGAACTGCAGTACAGCTAAAATGTTGTTTGCATTAAGTCTAGTACTAACCTGTTGAGCCCCTGAGGGTGGGGGGCCACCTGGATGCCTATAGAGGTGAGAACCAGTCCAGATCAGAAATGGAACAGGTCAAAGCTGAACAGGATTGGGCTTTTGACTGACCTATTGTACTTACAACCTGGGCAAGAGAGAGAGTTGTTTTGTTGTTCAGTTATTTCACTCATGTCCAACTCTTCATGATCCTGTTTTGTTTTGTTTTTTTAAGCAAAGCTACTGGAGTGGTTTGCCATATCCTTCTCCAGCTAATTCTACAGATGAGGAAACTGAGACAAACAAGGTTAAGTGACTTGCCCAAGGTCACATAACCAATAAGTATCTGAGGACAGATTTAAATTCAGGAAGATGAATCTTCCTGATTCTAGGACCAGTGTTCTATCCACTGAGCCACTTAGAGACCCAGGAAGGGGCAGGGACAGGGAGAACCAATCTGAAAAAAAAAACATGACTATATATCAGATATCATCAGAGTAACTGAATTTACTACCAACCAATCTATCAACAAGTATTTGTTAATACCCTAACACATCTTGCTAGGTGGTAGGTATACAAAGATAAAATTATAACAGGCTATGCCTTCATCTAGTCTATATACTACTGGGACCCAACAATAGATAGATAGATGGATGTATGATGGATAGATGGACAGATAGATAGATAGATAGATAGATAGATAGATAGATAGATAGATAGATAGATAGATAGATAGATAGATAGATGAGATGGATAGATGAATGGGTGGGTGGATGGATGAATGGATTGATGAATAGATGGATGGATGGAAAGATAGAGAGATAAACTGACCAATAAAGGAAAATATTTATCTGCTACATAATATGAAGCAAATACAAGGTAAGAGGTAGGGGAAGGAACCAGGAAAGGCCTTTTGTAGGAGACAGAGCTTGAGCTGAGCTTTGGAGGAAGCCAGGGGTTCATAGAGGTGCCAGTGGATGCCAGGCCTGCATCCCTGGGCCCTTCCTTCCACTCTCTGGTCGTCAGTTTCTGCACCTGCACAACTGAGGAGGTGGAGGGGATGTTGGACTAGACAGTCCTAGGTCTCTTACACTCTGTGTTCTAAGGCCAAGCAGGGCTGTGTTGGAGGCAGTTTCTAACCAGCTTGCTTATGAGTACCAATATTCAATTTTGGGGGTGAACATTTACTCCTCAGAAATCAGGCTGGATTTGTTTTTTTGTTGGTTGTCTAGACTAAAGAAAAAAAAAACTTAAAAGTTTTGAATCTGGAGAGCCCAGTTATTCAACTTTTACCAGCACAGTCTGTATTACTCCATAAACAATGCTTGAGGCTAATAATAACAACTGGCTTTGATAGAGTGCTTTAAGGGTTGCAAAGTGTAAAGAAAATGGATGTAAATCCATTATCTCATTTGAACCTCTCAACATCCTTGGTTCAACATCTACGTGCCATCCTGTGTGCTAAGATCCCTCCCAGTTCTGACCTTCTCTGTTCTAAGGCCCCCCCCCAGCTCTGACACTCTGTGTTTTAAGGGCCCTCCCAGCTCTGACATCCTGTGTTCTAAGCACCCTCCCACCCAGCTCTGACAGTTTGGGTTCTAAGGGCCCTCCCAACTCTGATATCCTGTGTTCTAAGCACCCTCCCCCCAGCTCTGACCGTTTGGGTTCTAAGGGCCCTCCCAGCCCTGACCTCTTTTCTAAGGTTCTTCCCAACTCTTATATTTTCTGCACTAAACTCCTCTTAGCACTGAGTCTAGCTCTAAGGTCCTTCCTAGCTGACATCCTGTGTTCTAAGGCACTACCACTCCCAGCTCTGATAATCTGTGATTCAGCCCAGTATCCTCACCTGGACAGTCACGTACCTTTGCCTTCCATCCTTACACCTCTAGCCCATTCTGAGGCCTGGAAGCACTTGGACCCTCCTGGTAGGCTGGCTCCCCTCGCTGGCTGGCCTCATCTCCTGCCTCTCCTCCACCCAGCCTGGCCTCCTTCCAAGAGGCCTCAGTGGAGGAGGCAAGCAGCTGCCAGGGAAGGGAAATGTGGCATTTGCCAGCAAGAAGCTGTTGTTGCTGTTCTTGAAGACGTGGACTTCTGCCTGAGGAATCAGGTGCCCTATGACACAGGAACTGAGGAAGGTGGAGAGAGAGGCAGATGGGCATCAGGGGAGGGGAGCAGAAATGCCAGACAAATTTCTCAGAGAGGGCCTCAAGGGGACAGGGGGCTGTGATAAAGGCAATGTGGGTGGGGGAAGGCTAGTGCTCAGCTTGCCAAGGAAGGGAGGGCGGCAGAGAGGGAGTGATATAGAGGCAAAGACAGAAAGAGGTCAAAAGAGATTGAGAAGGGGAGCCAGGAAAAATGAGGGCCAGAGGGAGCTGCCATTATGACATGGCATCCAAGGAAAAAGCTAAATGGCATTTCCAAATTTCCAAATTAGGCAGTGATCAATTGCAGTGATCTCCCAATGGCTAAGTCTGAGGTGTTTTTCTCATTCCTCACCCTCACTGACCTCTCTGCAGCATTTGACAATGCTGACCCCCACCCCCTTCTCCTGGATGCTGTCCAGGTCTCTAGACAGCAAATTTGGCCTTCCTTTCATCACACCGCAATTATCTCTTACCTGTCCAACCTCTCCTTTTCCCATCACCTTCACTGAGAGGTATGTATGAATTTCCCTTAAGACTCTGTCCCCGGCCTCTTTCCATAATCATTCTGTGTTGCCGATCTCATCTGCATCCGCAGCTTCAATTACACTTTGTGCAAACTATTCCCAAACCTATTCCTTCAGTTCTTACCTTTTTCCTAAATTCCAGGGCCCCATCTCCAGCTGTACCTGCTGCACATCTCCACTGGCTACCCTGCTAGCTTCTCAAACTGAACCAGTCCAAAAGCCGTCATCGTCCCCCTAAACCTGCCCCTTCCTCCATTTTCCTCTCTCTGTGGATGGGGAAGCTGAGTCACCCAGGGAGGAAACTTGAGAATTATCTTCTATTTCTTTCGCTCCCTGGCTTCCAAACAGTGGCCATATTTTGTCATTTCTCCTTCCATGATATTGCTCCCCTCTGCCCCACTTCTCTCTACTGTCATTGATGTAGGCTGTCTTTATTACTTAGCTAGACTATTCTAATAGCCTCCCAATGGGCTCCCAGTCCCTCCCTTTTCCAACTTATCCTTTACAAAGCTTCCAAAGTCATCTCCTACACCTCTGACCACGTCACTCTTTTTCTCCAGAATCTTCAGTAGCTCCCTATTGCCTTGAAGACAAAATACCAATTCCTCACCATGCCATTTAAGCCTTCTACTTTCTGGCTCCAATCTTATTCCTCTTCATACATTTATTCCAGTCAAACTAAACTTGTAGCTATCTTTCAAATTTAATGTTCTTCTACCTCTATGCATTCCTTTTCATACTTAGAATGTCTGTCCCTTCTTTCAGAATCTTTCTCTTTCATCAAGGCTCAACTCTCAGCCCCTCTTCAGTGAAGCTTTTCCCCATTAACCTCCCCCGACCCCCAGCAGAAAGTGTTTCCCCCCTACCTTAATTCTCCTAGGATTTTTGTTGTTTTTTAAAAGTTATTTCAGTGTTTCTGACTTTGTGACCCTATTTGGGGTTTTCTTGACAAAGATACTGGAGTGGTCTGCCATTTCCTGCTCCTGCTCATTTTTACAGAGGGGGAAACTGAGGCAAACAGGGTTAAGTGACTTGTCCAGGGTCACATAGCTAGTGAGTGTCTGAGGCTAGATTTGAACTCAAGTCTTCCTTATGCCAGGACCAGCTCTCTATTCACTGCTTTAGTGGTCAATACATGTTTGTGGAATTGAATTGAGTTGCAATAGACTTCCTTCATAAAGGCATATTATCCAAAATTCCAGCGAGGATAGTCATTTTGCCCCTCTGATAAATTGACCAATAAGCATCATTTACTATTTTTTTTGAAGGGTGAAGGCAGGGCATTTGGGGTTAAGTGACTTGCCCAAGCTCACACAGCTAGTAAGTGTTAAGCATCTGAGGCTGGATTTGAGCTCAGGCCCTCCTGCCGCCAGGGCTAGTGCTCCGTTCACTGCACCACCTAGCCACCCCTCAATAAGCATGATTTATTAAGAGTCTAATATGTGCCAGTTACTCTGCCAAATGCTAGGGACACAAAGTAAAGAAAAAGCCCATTCCTTGCCTTCAGGGGCTTAAACTCTAACAGGGGAGACAACGTGCAGAAGGCTGCACACACAGTGAGGATGGGAGGCAACGCACCGACGCAGATCCTGGCTGGAAACGGAGACAATGCCTGGAGAGACTAACATGCTTTAGAAATCATTGTGCCCCATTCTGAGCACCTCATTTTAGAAAGGATGCTGACAAACTCGAACAGGTTGAGAGAATGAAGACCAACATACCGATGGGGCTTGATTTTATGCCCTTTGAGCATCAGCTGAAAGAACTGGAGGCACTTGGCTTGAAGGAGACATTCTGAGGGGTCATGATTGTTATCCTCAATGAGTTGAAGGGCTATCCCCTGGAAGAGGGTTTAGACTTGGTCTAAACCAGAGGGGAGGAGGGGAGTGGTGGATGTGACCATTGGAAGTGGCAGAGGTGAGTGATTGCTCCCCAGGGGGGGGCTGGGCTTCCTGGAGAACTATGAAGATCTGCTTCATTGAAGGACTTCAGAGAGTGTCTGGGCGACCATATGTCAAGGCTGTGAGAGAAGGCACTTATGTTCAGCATATAACTAGCCAAGATGATCCCTGAGAATCCTTCTGGTTCTGAGGTTCTGTGACTCTGAGGATGAGGCAGAAATAGGTTGGCTTGGCTTTGTTATTCATCCTTTGATCTTGAAGAGGACCAGTGGCATCATGAGGGTGACGTCTTGACTTGCATGTGAATTGGATTTAGGTAAATAGGGGAAGGGAAAAAGGACAGGCAGAGAGAGGAGAGATGATAGGAGAAAAAAAAAACAAAGGCATGACACAAGAGACAGAAGGACAGGGAGAGGAAAGAGGAAGAAACAATGACAAGGACTGGGACAGATGGGGAAAAAGAGCTAGGGAGGAGGGATGGACAGATGAAGAAAGAAGCATAGACACGCTCATGTTTACAGAGTGCTTTAAACAGATCCAAGCCTTACAGATCTAACCCTGGGAGACAGGTGCTATTATCAAACCCATTTTATAGATGAGGAAATTGAGACTTGGGTTAAGTGATTTGCCCAGGGTCACGCAGTTACTAAGTGTCCAGGCAGGATTTGCACATAGGTCTTTCTGCTGTCAAGTTTGGTATACTATCCATTATACCACACTGACTCCCTTAATGAAGTTCATTCTTCATTTTCTTTTTCTTTTTTTTAAAGCAATAGGGGTTAAGTAACTTGCTTAAGGTGACATGGCCAGTTATTTCTGGGTGTGGTGCTGAGTATCGGAGCCCAGATTTGATCCCCAGCTCATCCCGACACTGGAGCCGGTGCTCTTACTCACTGTGCTACCTGGCTGCCCCCATTCTTCATTTTCAAAGAGGACCAGTGACATCATGGGGTGATATCTTGATTTGTGTGTGAATTGTATTTAAGAGGCAGAGCTGCACAGAGTCGTCAGCCTAACTCTCTCTTTCTTCCAGAGTTATCAAAGTCCAGCGGCAGCACAAAACTCAGGATGACCGGTGATGACCGAGATGCAGTGGGTGACCTTGGCACCTCTGATGCCTGACCAAGCTCTAAACCTGCACAGCGCCTGCTTCAGCCGCCTTCATGGACATTGGAACAAATTGTTTTCATCCACCCATCCCACCAGGGAAAGTCTTCACATTCTTTCTTATAAACATCTCCCTAACTCCTTAACCTGGTTTAACCCATCTGTCTAGACTCCAGATAGTTTTACTGGAGGGTGGCTGCTTCTTGGAGCTACAGGTGAGAGCTGGGTGAATCAGGTGGATACCAAAGGTGGGCCCTGACGAGGGCTGGACAAGCCCTCCCACTGTAGACGCTAGTCCTCCTGAGCACACCAGACACCCTTAAGAAAAAAGTACATAACAGGGAAGTTCAGTGGCAGTGTGAGATGGAGAAAAGTCAGGCCCTGCTAATGAGTATTAAACACGTGCTTTGTGCCAGGTACTATACTAAACACTGGGGAAACAAAGGCAAAGACAGCCTGGCCTCACAAAGTGTACAACCTAAGAGCCCGGAATTTGGAACCAGAGCATGTAACTTATGGGCTTGCCATGTGGCCTTGGGCATTCTACCCCTCAGCCTCAGTTTCCTTGATCTATGAACCTTAAGATTTTTTTCCAGTTCAACAGCCTATGACCCCTTCTGAGCTCTGGACATGCAGCTTCCTATTTCCCACTCTGCTACTTTTTACCTGTGTGACTTTGGAGTCAAACCCTCTTTTTTTCTTCCTTCCTTCCTTTCTTCCTTCTTTCCTTCCTTCCTTCCTCTCTGTCTCTGTCTTTATCTCTGTCTCTCTCATAATCAGGATTAAGTGACTTAGCCAAGGTCACACAGCTAGCAAGTGTCTGAGGCTGGATTTGAACTCAGGCCATCCTGACTTCAGGGCCAGTGCTCTAACCATTGCACCACCTAGCTTCCCCCCAATTCCTTTTCTTTCCAGTCTTGAGCTGCAGTTTCTCCATTTGCAAAATGAAGTGATTGGGTTCTCTGATCTCTTAAGAGTCTTTTCAGTTCTCATATTTTATGATTCAAATGGAGAAAGAAGGGAAGATGAGGAGGAAGAAGAAGAGAGACAAATACAGAGAGATAGATACAGAGACAGAGGGAGACACATAGCAATAGGGAGATAGAATCAGAGAGAGAAAAGGAGACAGAGACAGAGATAGAGATGTGCTGTTCTTACACATTCTCTCTCTCTCTCTCTCTCTCTCTCTCTCTCTCTCTCTCTCTCTCTCTCTCTCTCTCTCTGTCTGTCTGTCTGTCTTCCCTGGCTAGTCTGTAAGGTCTTTGAATGTAGGAATTGTTTTGTTTCTCTTTTTGTATACCTACCACCTAGTACAGTGCCTAGTATACAGTAGGTGCTTAATAAATGCTTGATGATCAAGTAATTGATTAACCCAGGTTCTGAGGGTTGCTAAAGCTTTCTTTTCAGTTTCTTGTCTTGGGCCCTAAAAGTCAGAGCCATATCACTAGATTTTTAATTAAAAGGGCCTGGATTTAAATCCTGCATCTGCCATTAAGCAGCAGTGTGATCTTGGGTGAGTTCTTTCCCCTCTTTAGATCTTAGTTTCTTCCTTTACAAGATTGGGGGGAGGGGGAAGGACTGGCCTAGATGCTCCTTTCTTGTTCTGAATCCTTTCATCTATGACCAGCTTTCTGTTCTGTAGCTTGGGGAAATAAGAACCTTAGTGGAGAAGAGGGAGGGAGAGTGGGGGGATATCTTTTCCACTCCCTCCCTCCTTCCCCCCATGCCTTCTTCCCTCCCCTTCCCTTCCCTGCAGAATTCCCATAGGGTCAGAGGCAGCAGGCATCACCACTGGCAGCCCAGCAGGGCAACTGGGGCTGGCCTGGCAGAGAGCCTGGACAGGTATAAATGCCCCAAGAGGTTAAGCTGCCAGGTTGGAACTTCGAGCCACCAGGACAGCTATGGCAGGCAGAAGCAAGTCCCCAGCTCCGGATGTCTTCAGCTTGCTGGTGACCCCTGACCAGATACCTCCTTTCACCATTCCCAAGTGGCAGTGTCCCAGAGGGAGAGAACAGCTGCAGGCACTACCCAGCCCTCCTGATCCCCACCCTGGGGCAGCCCTGAGCCTGGTCCACCTCCCCAAGGTCACCACGCCCTACGGCTTTGTGACCCTTGCAGAGAGGCCAGCTATGGCCAGCGAGGAGATCCTCCTGTGTCCTCTTGCTACCTCCCAGCCCCCCCCCCCCATTCTTCCAGCAGGCCTCAAGGAGAAGTCCAGTCGGCCCCAGGCCAGGGAGGCTGCCTGGAGGACCAAGTCCCCATATGCCAGGAACAAAGAACATCTTCAATCTGAGGAAAAGCTCCAGCCCTCAAAAGAAGAGCCTTCTGAACAACATGACGACTTGGAAGTTCCTGAGTGCGGCTCTGGGCCCTTCCCAGGGGTCCAGCTCCAAGCCTTCCCCCTAGCCACCTCCCCCAGAGGTCCCCAGCCCCCACTGCTTCCCCATGATGTAGTGTAGTGAGGGAGGGCATGTGGTGTAGTAGAAGGTACCCTGTACTTGGAGTCAGACCATCTGGAAGGTCATCTGCTTCTACTTTCCTTATGTTATGGATAAGGAACCTGAGTCCCAGACTTAGGACCAGCTTTATGTATAAAGCTAGTGAGAGAAGCCATTGAGTCTAACTGCCTTTTTTTTTTTTTTTTTACAAATAGGGAAACTGAGTTGCCTAAGGTCACAAAGGTGGTAAGTAGTGGAGTTGGGATAAGAACCCAGGCCCTCTGACTCTATGTCCAGAACCTTCCTCCTTAAGACCTTTCCCTAGAATCTCTCCCTTCACCCAGTCACAGTCATGCCCCTGGGTTTCCATCCCTTCTGACTGTCCCCCTGCCCCTCACTTCAGTCTGCCCTAAGAAGTATCCCCTGATGATCCCCCTCCCCTTGGCTATCCTCCAGGGCTGTCTCAGTTTCCCTAGGGTGTCCCTCCTCCATGGAGTCACTTAGATTTTACTGATCCAAGATCCTAGACCTCTGCCACTGATGGCCACCTGGTATACATCATAAAGGCAGAGAGAGACACAGAGAGAGTCAGAGACAGAGACAGAAAGACACACACACAGAGAAGAGACAGACAGAGAAGGAAAGGAGAGAGAGAGAGAGAGAGAGAGAGAGAGAGAGAGAGAGAGAGAGAGAGAGAGAGAGAGAGAGAGAGAGAGAGAGAGAGAGAGGGAGAAGGAGGAGGAGGAGGAGGGAGGGACTCAACTACCAGCTCCCAGGATTCTGGATCTGAAAGGAAAAGTCTGGCTCCATCAGGAGGTCCCAGCATATTGTCCCTAGGCTGTGCAGTCAGGACCCTGTGGGAGCCAGAGGCATGAAGATGAGGAGGGTGCCGTCTGACAGCAGAAGCACATTGCCAGCCCTGGCTTATGTCTGAGAGGTCACATCAAGGCCCTCCCTAAGGAACAGTTGGAACCAGAAGAGGAGGCGGGCTGGTCACATCTTGAGACTGAGGAATAATAGATGGCCAGCCTGGTGGAGGCTGTGACATCTGTGAAACACTCAAAAAAAGTTGGGTAACTGCATGCCCAGGATGAAAGGGTGTGGCCCATCAGTGGTCTGCACTGGCGGAAGAAGGACCCATGTGGCAGACAGGCTAGGGTGACTGACATTGAAGTGAGTACCACATGGGGAAAAGTGTTTGAATTATTATTATTTAACATTTTAACATTTAACATGGCTATCTCCCAGGGATGCCTCAGCTTCCCCAGGGAATACTTTCTTCATAGAAAATAGACTTTGGGGGGCGGCTAGGTGGCATAGTGAGTAGAATACTGGCCCTGGAATCAGGAGGACCTGAGTTCAAATCTGGCCTTAGACACTTAACACTTACTAGCCATGTGACCTTGGGCAAATCACTTAACCCCAATTGCCCTGCCTTCCCCTTTCAAAAAGAAGAAAAAAGGAAAAAAAAAGAAAATAGACTTTGGGGACCATTGTGAGCACTAGATTTAAAATCAGAGGACTTGGGTTCAAATTCCAACTCTGCTCCTAACTCCCTTGGACATGTCCTTTTCTGAAGCCTCAGTTTCCTCATCAATAAAATGAGGGAAATTAGACTAAATCTCCAAATCTATGATCCCAGGATAGTGATATGACTTTATAATAACCAACATTCATGAGGAAATTTAGAGTTCAGAAAGTGCTTTTATACATATTACCTCATGTCCTTGCAAATGACCCTGGGAAGAAAATATCACAGGATTGTCATTTTACAGATGGGGAAACTGAGGCTCAGAGAGGGGAAGCTATTTGTCTGTGGTCACACAGCTAGTTTCAGAGTTAAGAATAGAACCCTTGTCTTTCTGGCTCCAGGTCTAGTGCTCTGTCCACTATACCATGCTGCCTGGATGGCCTACTTGCAACTCATTTTTAATGTATTTGTTTCATATTTAAGCATTGAGATATAAAAGTAAGTTATCATGACAACTCCATTTCCCTCTTTCTTTCTTCCTCCCTTTCATTCTTTCTTTCTTCCCTTCCTTTTTTCTTTCTTTCTCTTTCTCTCTCTCTTTCCTTCTTTCTTTTTCTGCAATAAGAACATGTAAAGTTGAAAAAAGAAGCTTTTAATAACCATAGGTAAATAAGGGGGTACTGTGGATAGAGGATCTAGAGAGAAAAGCTAGGACTGGCATGGTGATCATTTGGTGGATAGAGCACTGGGCTTGGAGTCAGGGAGACTTTAGTCCCAATCCAGCCTCAGATATTTACTGCATGACCTTGGGCAAGTCATTTGATGTCTTTAGTCTCAGTTTCCCCACCTGTAAAATATTGATAATAATATTTACTTCCCAGGGTTATGGTGAGTATCAAATGAGATAGCATGTATAGAGTGCTCTGCAAATCTTAGACCCTCTGGGAATGTTGGCTATTCTTATGAAAAGAAACATTGGACTAAGACACAAGCATTAATAGAGCAGGAGATTTCGTTGATAACAAGTTATGAGAGCTTATGTTATAGTTCTTTAAGGTTTACAAAATGCTTTTTTTGAGGTTGGCAGTGTGAGAGCAAAATTTACTACTCCCATTTTACAGATAAGGAAACAGGCTCAGAGAGGTCCAAAGCATCACCCAGGGGCAAAAAGGTAGCATGTGTCAGGGGTTGGACTTGAACCCAGACCTCCTTCTTTCTTTCCGGGCCTTAGTGGATGGTCCTTCTGAGTCACTGTGGCTGAAAATATTACTCCTCCGCAGCCAACCTCGTCGGGATGGGCCTCTTGGCAATAAGTCTGTCTGGTGCTGGGATAACAGACACACAGTTGGTACTTGAAGCCCCTCCAGCTTAGTAGGACCTGCCAGAGCTTGTGTTCCACTGGCAAAGCCTTGGAGAAGCTAAGGTCACCTCTTCACCATGATGGAGCATCCGAGAAAGACGTGTCCAAGAACAAAGACCAAATCAATTATAAACCGGATGAAGTGACAATAAAGATAAATCAAAGAAAATAAAAGTTGGGCAAAGTTGGCAATGAAATTTGAGATCTTGACAAAATCTTGTGCTTTCCCTCCAATCACATAAATATAAGAGTCTCATATGTTAACAAAACCAAACCTGGGTGCAGTACTGGAGGAGGTGGCTTGTAGGAATGGACAGTCAAAGAAGGGGGGCAATGACACTAACAGTGTGAAACCCAGGTCTGGCAATATCAAGTCCAGGCTGGATGGTGACAAGGAAGAGGAGGAAAGTCAAAGACATTGACCACCTTAGGCTATGAACCCTGGGCTAGGTGAAGATGCCGGGAGGCTCTAAGCTCTGACTAAGATGGGATGGGAAAGGGGGATTACCACGTGTAAACAATTTCCACAAGGAGAAGTCAATTTCACTAGCCCCTGTCTTTGTAGTGGCAGGGTGGGGAGGGTGGGGGAGGTTGTGTGTGGGGTGGGGTAGGAGATGTGACTCCTGATTGAGAGACCTTTGAGCAGCATACATATAAGGTATAGGGATTTTGAAATGAGGAATTTAAGGTATGCAAGAAGCAATCACAAACTTTTGAATGGAAACCTAGAGACCTCCACAGAAGATGTGTGGGAAAGCCAGCCCCCAACATGTCCCTTGATTCCCAGCACCTGCAACTCTAGAAACTGCTAAAATTGAGGGCTGTCCTAGTACAGGGAAGCTGATTATCAAATTTCCATTGTGAGCATTTATCCTTCAGAAATCAGGAAGCTAAAAATCAAAGCTTGATTGTTTTTCTTATTATCTAGACTTAAGAAGGTGATTGAGAAAATGTTCAAAATACAGGTTAAATTTAAAGGTGTGTCAAGCCTACATTTTTTTTGAGAGAACAGCTAGTTGTTAAATATTTACCAGTAGACTTCTACTAAGAATGAATTGCCCCCACCCCCGACCCCAATCATCCTTTCCCCTTGATTGAGTTGAGGTCTTATCTTATTCACAGTCCAAGACCCCACTTACAGTTTATATTCGATTATCTACTCTTTTCTGTACAACTTTCCCCATTTCTGTTTACATCAATAAAGACATTTAGAGCTGTTGGTGATTGTCCTTATGTAACCAGTCTTTGGAGGAAAGGAGTTAAGTTAGTGAAAATAATCTGTTACATTTCCCAGGAGAGTGAATAAGGAAAAATGCCTTTTATTCTGAATTTCTATTACTCCAAGATTACCAAGATTTGAGATGGGTCAAGTAGATATAATTCTAGCCCCAAAATCCCTCTTGAAGATAACTGAGTTAAAGAGTGAGTACTTAGCTAGCTGTGCATCTCCTCTTGCTTCTCAGAAAGGGAGAAATCTCAGTCTCCTTTGGAGAGGAAATGGGCCAGATCCTAGATCCTACCTTTCTCTAGCATATGCAGGCCAGCTAGATCTATGTATCTTACAAGGCATTGTCCATATATATCTTACTTCTCCTCTAGCCTGGGGGCTTTGGGAAGGCATCTAACTTACCTGTGACATAATTTAGTGCTGCCTAGACTTCTGTCTTCGACTTTCTTTGCATCCCCACTGCTTAGCAAAGCACCTGACACATAGTAAGTGCTTAATAAGCTCATGTTTTGGGTTCATTGACTGACTGATTGATTTTACCAGACAGGAAAAGGCCAGTCTCTTCAAAGGAGAAATGAGGCAAGGAAGTGTTGAAAGAACCTTGGATTTGGGATCAAGAAACCTGGGTTGAACTATAGCTCTGCTCCTCTACTGTAACTGTGACCTTGGACATCAGTCACTTCAACTCTCTGGGTTTGAAATACCTCATTTGTTAAATAGACAAGTTGGATTAGATGACCTCCAAGGGGGCAGCTGCGTGGCACAGTGGATGCAACTGGCCCTAAAGTCAGGAGGACCTGAGTTCAAATCTGACCATAGATGCTTACTAGCTGTGTGACCCTGGGCAAATCACTTAACCCTGATTGCTTAAAAAAAAAGAAAGAAAAGAAAAAAATAGATGACCTCTAAGGTCTTATCCAACTCTGAATCCAATTCTAATGACCCTTCCTCAAGAAGAAGAGTCAAGCTTGGCCCTACTAGAGGAATGAGATGGGGGAGGGCAGCCCCCACGAGCATAGAACAGGTAGAGCCTGAGTTCTGAAGGCTTGGCTTCTCATCTTACCTCTTCCACCAATCTGCTAAGTGATTCTGGTTGTAACACTCCTCTTTGAACCTCAGTCTCCCCATCTATAAAGTGAGAGGATTGTCAGTCAGTCAATGAATGTTAAGTACTTACTCTAGGCACAGGGGAAAGAAAGAAAGAAAGGCAAAAGACAGACTCTTTGGCTCATGATCTGATGGGGGAGACAACAAGCGAATGATTATGTACAGACAAGCTATAGTCAGGACAAACTGGAGATAAGAGAGGGAAGTGCCTGGAATTAAGGGGGATTGGGAAGGGCTTCCTGCAGGCAGTGGGATTTCAGCTGGGACCTGAAGGAAACAAGGAAGCGGGGCAGGGATGAGAATTGATAGCATTTCAGGCATAGGGGGTAGTTAGGGAAATGCCTGGTTAGAAGACAGAGTATCTGGTTCAAGCAACAATAAGGCGGCAGGTGTCACTGGATACTAGAGTATGCAGTAGGAGGAGAAGAGGTGCAAGAAGAAATGAGAGAAAAGGGGGTGGGGGCAGCAGGTAACAAAGGACTCTGAGTGCCAGAGGATATTGTATTTACTCCTGGAGGTGATAGGGAGCCGGTGGAGTTTATTGATTAAGTTGGGTGGGCAGTTTGGGTGATATAATCAGACTTTTGATTTAGGAAGATCAATTTGCAAACTGAGTAGGGGATGGACAAGAGCCTTGTGGTAGGCAGCCTCACCAGGGGGTAATTGCCAGAGTCCAAGCTTAAGGTGATGGGGGCCTGCCCCAGGCCAGTGATTGTATTGGGGGGGCGGTATGTGAGAGATATTATAAAGATAAAATCAAAAGTCCTTAGCAACAGATTGGCTATGAGGTCAGGTTGTGAGCCTGGGTGACTGGAAGAAGGGTGGTACCCTCAGCAGTAATAGTTAAGTGAGGAAGAATAGAAGGTTTGGGGGTGGGGACTGGGGGGGGGAAGGTAATGAGGTCAGTTTTGGACCTCTTGAATTTAAGATGCTTCTAGAACATCTTGTTTGAGATGCTCAAGAGGGAGCTGGGAGTCAGCAGAGAGGTTAGGGCAGGATAGGTAGATTTGAGAATCATCAGTATAGAAATGATAATCAAATCCATGGGAGCTGATGAGATTGCCAAGTGAAGTAACATAAAGGGAGAAGAGAAGAGGGCCCAAGGTTGTCTCCACTTTCCCTTGCAGCTTCAAGATTATGAACAATTGCCCAGTCATTCATGTACTCAGGTCAGTCCTTGGCAGAAAGAAGCCCACCTCTCATTGGAGATGAGAAATTGAAAGAAATCTAAATTCTTGCTTCCCAGAGCAGGTGACTGGTTCCAGGGTCCATTGATTTTTTTTTCCAGTGCTGTCATAGACAAAATATCTTACCTCTCAATCAATCCTCTGTCCTTTGTCTCTCCTACGCCTAGGACTTTCCCCACCTTGAGACCTACTTGCCTGCCATCCTGCTCTGGACCAGAAGGGGTCAGTGTCCCCTTAGGAATGGGGATACAGTCAGTTTCCCTTCCAACCCTTCCCCAGCATCTCAGCCCTGCTGGATTGCTAATTGCTAACTTTGATCCCCAATCTGTTTGCTCCAATCTACGTGAGGCATCTGGATCTTAATGTCCCTACAACACAAAGCTAACACCATTTTGGGCCCCATTAAGAGAAGGAAGGGAGGTGATAGATGGTCCTACTGCCCTTTGCTCAGTTTAGACTCCAGTTCTGGGTATCTTTAGAAAGATTGGATTGTTAATCCAAGAACCCCAAAAAACACTGAGGGGACTGGAGACCAGGCCGTAATCTTCAAGTTGAAAGGAACCTTAGAAGTCAGCTAAATCCACAAGAAGTACTTGGCCCAGGGAGGGCAGAGCAAGGCTGATCCCTCTTTCCGGTGACAATTCATCAGATAGCTGAAGACGGGATCAGAGGACCAAATTTTTGAACATATAATCTGACTTCTTTGTGTTACAGATTAGGAAGCTGAAACCCAGAAAGGTCAAATGATTGATCAAGTTCACATCGGCAGTAAATGGCAGAGTCAGGATTTGAAACCAAGTCATAGGATCATCTATTTATAAACAATAAAAGCTAGCATTTCTATAGGGTTTTAAGGTTTGTAATACAATTTATAAATATTAATTCATTAGAGACTCACAATACTCTTGAGGGTGCTATCATTATACCCATTTTACAGATGAAGAAACTAAGGCAGACAGTGGTCAAATGATTTGCCCAGGGTAATACAGCTGGTAAATATCTGAGGCTAGACTTGAACTCAAGTCCTCCTGACTCTCAGTTCAGCCCTCTATCCACTGCGCCACCTAACTTCCTCATTGCAGCTAGAAGGGGGCCCCAAAAACCATCTAGTCCTCATTTCCTCATGAGATCATGAGGTTGTGACTTGGCCAATGTCACACAGCTAATAACCAAGATGTCCTCTAGTCTCAAAATTATGTTCTCTTGGGCCTTATCCTCTCTAGACTAAACATCCCTAATTCCTTCAGCCATTCCTTTCTTGATTTGCTTTCCAGTCCCCTCTACCATCCTCTACATGTGCTCAGATTTGGTCAAGATCCTTTCCCAAACTGGATTCCCAGAATGTCCCAGATGGGAGCTGAGCAGGTCTGAAAATACTTTTGCAGGCACTATCCAAGGTGCTGAAGTGCCTAGGAATGGAGATTCTACAGTCTCTTCCCTAGTTATCAAGGGCCTAAACTCTGGCAGGGGCACTGAAGCAAGAACCCAAGAGTCCCTGCATCCTCCTCCCTCTGCTCCCATCAGAATCCTACTCTGATCCCTCACTTCTCCCCTTCCTTAGCATAAGTGTTCTCCTGTTCAGTGGACACTGGCAGGTAGCTAGCTGGTCAACCAAAAATATGATTATCCCTACTCATAGAGAGCTTACAGTCTAGGTGGGGAGACCAGATTCACATACACACCCCACCAAGGAAAAGTAGGAGCTCTGATTGCATGCCCTGCATACCCAACATCAAATGAATGGTGTAGACAGGGCTGCTGGAGCTCAGAAGGAGAAGCCTCAGAAGGCTAATATGGGCAGGGAAGGCTTCCAGGAGGAGACAACATTCTGGCTGAACCTTGAAGGACAGAGAAGATGTCAATGGTAGCCTCTGATATGCTTCCTCCTCCTCACCATCCAAGAGCTTCTATTAGGGAAAGGAGGCATACAGGGCTTTTAATTATAGAAACAATTATTAGGAAGTAATGACTCTGGCAGCAGCCAGTCTGCAGTGGGGCTGGGATTGGTTTTTGTCAGAATTGGTGCAGAGGTACATAAGCCAATTTCCCTGTCCCTCCTCCTCCTCCTTCTCCATTACCCCCACTCCCTTCCCTGCCTTGCCCCAAAAAGATCTGAGTTCAACCTCATTTCAAATCTCTATCCCTTCAGCAGAACTTGTTGGGGAAGGGAAAGGAGTTCCAGGATGCCTGGTTTCTACTCAGACTCATGTCAGGGATGAAGGAAACACCCACCCTCACTAGCTATTCCCTTCCCCATATCCTCCCTCCTCCATCCCTTCACTCTGTCTATCTCATCCTTCCCCACTCCCTCTCCAGGGAATCACTTCACCTCCTAGGGTAAGATGTGCCCAGGTAGGCCATCACCTTGACAACGGCCCCTGGGCCTGTTCAATCCTAGCCTCTTCACTGCTCCCTCCCCCATGCTCCCACCCCCAAATTACAGGTGGCTCATTTCCATGACAACCAGGTACCCACGTGGCCCCTTCTCTGATGATTAGTCTGTGGCTGAGGCTCCGATGGGAGTTACTCACCTAATTGCTCCTGGCCCATGTTCCCCCTCTTCATTACCACTCCAGAACTCATGGTCTAGTGAGATGAGCCTGGGGCTGGGCATCTGGAACTGTGGTATTCCACTTCTGAATCTGCCACTGAGAAACTGGATGACCTTGGGGAAAGTCACTTTTACCTTCTATGCCTCAGTTTCCTCCTCTGTAAACTGAGAGTATTGAATTAGAGGATTTATAAACTCCCTGCTAGCACCAACATTCTATATATTCTGAAGTTCCTCCCAATTTGGACATTTTGAGGGTTTATAATTACTAAAGCTGGAGTGCTCTCAAACATTGAAAAATAGAAGAACCCCCAAGTTTACAGACTAGTGTGAGAGGCAGCTAGGCAGTAAACTAGGATAGAGCTCTGGACCTGGAGTCAGGGAGACTTGAGTTCAAATCCAGTCTCAAACACTTACTAGCTGTATGACCCTGGATGAGTCCAAACCTGTCTGCCTCAGTTTCTCCAACTGTAAAACAGGGATAAAAATAGCATCCACCTGCCAGAATTATTGTAATGATCTAATAAGATAACTTTTGTAAAATGCTTTGCAAACCTTAAAGTGCTAAATAAATACCATATACCATATACTCCTTCTGGGGTATATATTGGGACAAGGAAGAGATCTTAACATAGGATCGAACATACTTCAGAACTGGAAAGAACCTTAGGAGCCAGCTAGTGTAACTCTCTAATTTTACAGATGAGGAAGCAGACTCAGACAAATAAAGGGGCTCTCTCAAAGCAGATAACAGGGACAGGATGCAAACCTATGTCTCTCCAATTCCAACTTCAGTGCTCTTTCTACTATGCAAGATCATTAAGTACCATGAGCCTTCCTGACTCTGATCTGCTTTTCCTGTATCCCCCCTTCTTTCTTTTCAGACCCTCCCAATTTTACATGAATCTTTTAGCTGCTGTCTCATGTTGGATCTGCTTCTCCTGTTCCCTGGCCTTGGGGTGGTTCTGGCTACTGTCCTTCTGTCCTAAGCCGGCTGAGGTACGCTGCCTCTGAACATGCGTTCCCTGCTGCTACTGTTGGCTCTCACCTCCTCCTCTGCTGTCTGGGTTCCTCTGTTGGCAATACCCATGGCAGCCTTGAGAGTAAGGCACCGGCTGTTTATTCTCACCCATGATCATTCACAAAGATGCTAATTAGGAATCCAGCCAAAGGGACCCACTTCCCAGGCCCAGGAACTCCGGGTGGAGATGACTGCCTCCGCTTTTGACTGAGCCAAGCCCCTGGACCGAATCACAGAATGTCAGAGCTGAAGGAAGGGGCCTTAGAACAAACAAGAGAAAATGTCAGAGTCAAAAGGCACCTTAGAAAGGACAGCATTAGAGCTGGGAGGGACCAGAGAAAAAGAAATGTGAGAAGTGGAAAGGGTCATTCTGTCCAATCTTCTCACCTTGTAGATGAGGAAATAGAAAACTAGGAAAGAGAATTAACCCAACTGAAATCACTCAGGAAACTGTAGGCAGAAACAATGGAAGAAGACACATTCTCCTGATTCCTAGGCCAGGACTTGGGGCCATTGTACCCCACTTTCTCTTCTGTTCAATGAGAGGGTTGAACTCGATGATCCCTGAGGTCCATTACAACTCTTAATCTATGATGCTTCAACCCTCTAAGACTGAAAAGAAGGAAGGAATGAGCACCAGTTGGCCCATTACTTGGATCTCTACAGGGGTGTCTGGCAGGATGCATTTTTTTTTCTAGAGCCTTCAGAGAGTAGGGAGTGGGGTTAGTGAGAAGGAAGCAGAAACTTGCCCTGAAGGTTAAGATTTCAATCCACATTCCAGAATCCCCAGAGTGGGCCCAATGATGTGAACCTAACTGCTCCTCCCTCCCAACCAGCTGGGATATCAGCCCGCTATATGTGTGACACAAAAAACTCAGCCCTCACACCCGCCCCCCAACTTCTCCCTCTCCAATTTCTCCATGAATGAATGAGACATTTATTAAGTGCTTATTGTGTGCAAAGCACTAGAGATATAAACAGAAAAGTAAGCTAGTGCCTGTTCTCAAAAAGCTCACACAATCTAATGGCAGAGAGGGCACATATGGAAGGTTTCAGCACCAAGTCAGAAGGAGAAGTCCTAAGGTCCAGCCTTAGGTGTGGTGTAGCCACAGGGCAGTTGCTAAAGCCTCTTCTGTAATGACACTTCCACTGATAAAATTCCACCAGTTTCTGATGCTGAACCATTTGACACTGGGCTGGAAGCCTTGCTAGTCCCAAGGCTCTTGGGCTTTCTCCACTGGGAGTGGGGGGAAAGACAGTGGTTCATACTGTTTCTGGTCTCTCCCCCAGGGGGCCTTGCTGCTTCAGCTAGGCTGGCTCACCTTCCCTGTGGGAGGCTGTTGGCTGTCCCTTGGTGAGGATGTCTGGCTCCTTGTCCACACCCTAAAAAATGGCTATGGTCAGAAGCAGGACTTATCTGAGCCAGCAGCGGTTGGTCCCCTTCTCCATGATGATCCTTCCCTTCAAGGATGGCTGTGGGGACTCCACGGAGAGATCTGGAAAGCACTTAGCACAGTGGCTGGCACTAATTATCAGCTTAATGAATGCTTATTCCTTTTCTTCCTTCTCACAAGAAACCTTCCTCAACAGAGACCTGAACTAGTAAGCACCCATCCACTAGACTGTGTGTGTGTGTGGGGGGGGGAGGCATATTCTACATAAACTTTGCATTTCTCCCTACATACATAGCCCAGAGTAAAGCCCAGAGTTGGACACTGAGTGAATGAACCCACTCCAACCACCCAAAGACTTTCCAGAATGACCCTTTCCCTCAATGTCACAGCTATTAAGGGAGAATTTCCCCAGAACCCTTCCCCTGGGGCACATGCCCTGGCAGAATTAGTGGGGGGGGGAGGGAGAAGTAGACTTTATCTACCCGGGACGCAATGAGAATGACTGAGGGAAGTGGGGTGCCAATGAGGAACTCTTTTTAATTTGGCTTTTGATAAATGGTCATTTTTAACGTTAGGATATGCACCTCTCCCTAGCCTCATATTTAACAATCCAATCCAACAAGCATTTATGAACCCTCTCTGTGCCAGGCGCCGTACTAGGCGCTGGGGGGCAGGAAGAAAGGAGAGAAGCTGGTCTCTGCCCTCGAGGAGCTTACATGCTTTCGGGTGAGACAAGGCGGACCTACGTGAGTATATGCAAGACCTATACAAAAGGAATCAGACATACAATGCCTAGACTCACGCAATGCACAAACACTCACTGCCACGCTCACGATCAGACCCCCAAGCATCTGCACCCTCACTCCGCACTGTGTGCGGGCATACACACGCAATGCATACTCACACATGCAGGGACACGTACTGCATGCCAGACCCCCGGGCATCAGCAGTCCCGCACCGCATTAACAAGTGTGCGCAGCGCAGGCACAAGCGATACCCCCAACACATTCACCCGCGGACCAGCACGCGCACACCCGCACACACACCCCCGCCCTCTGCCCGGCTCTGCTTGGAGGAGGGTCGGTCCCCGCTCCGGTCCGGGACTCTGCGTGGGAGGCACGCGCACGCACGCGTGGGGGCCGGCCGGACACAGGTGGGGAGCCTGCCAGCCCGCCTGCCCAGGGCCGGGAGGGCTCGGGTCGGCTCCGGGGGCCGGACCGGGCCCTCCCCGTGCCTCCCTGCCGCAGCACCCCGCTCACGCCGCTCCCCCGCCCCTCCCAAGGCCCCCGCCCCGCGCCGGCCCGGGCAGCGGAGTTGGGCTCCGCAGACCAAGACCTCGGGCTAGCAGGCTGGCAGGCGGCTCGGGGCGCGCGGGGGAGGAGGGCGCACGGCAGCGCGCGGCGCGCGGCGGGGCCGGGGTGGGGGGAGGCGACAGCCGTTGTGGCAACGGGCTTCTGCTCGGGCTCCGGCTCCCGCTCCGGCTCCCCCTCCGGCTCCTCCGTCCCCGCCCCCAGCCTGGGCTGCAGGGAGCCGGGGGCAGCCGCGGAAGCCACGCGGAGGAGCAGCCGAGGTAAGTGAGCCGAGCCCCAGCTTAGGGTGGGGGGCCAGGAGCCCTACAGGTGCTCCCCTTGCCCCCTCCATCTCTCCAGCAGTGCCAGTGCCCACCACTCCGTGCCCAGGGTGCTAAGTGCCCGCGCCTGCGTCCCTGGTCCGAACTGGGTGGGGAGGTCCAGGGACCAGCATTGGAATGAGAAAGCTGCACCCTCGTCTCCGACTTCCTTCCCAGGTGCCTGGAGTGTCAGGATGCCAGTTGTGTGCCTTCTACAGTAGCCAGGTGTCCGGGTGGGCTCTGATACAGAGACAGGGAGCCCGGACCAGCCGGTCTCATAGCTCCTTCCCCTTCTCGGGGCTCCTTCTCCCACTCTTCCTTCCCTTTCCTTCTTTCCCCTCCACACTTCTCCCCTTGGGTCTCTTGTTTGTCCAGGGTACCCCACTTCCTTACACCACCACCCCTTTCCTAGTCTCTTTTGCCTTCCCATCCCCTAAGCTGCTCCCTCTTCTCTCCCTCCCCCTTCCCCCCAGGTTCATTTTCCTCAGGTAATTGGAAGAATTCCCCAAGAGCTATTAAGAAAGCTGGGAGCTGTAATGTTTGTGGTGCTGCTGAGATGTCTGTGGGGTGGGCCACTTCCTTGTTTTGGGGAGTATACCCATCTGCTTGTTTGTATGCAGTCAGAGGGTCTGTCTACCCCTCTCTAGGCCTCCCTTCTCTCTTCCTTTTCCTTCTATCTTTATCTTTTATTCATCACCCCGCCTGGAACTTTGGGTTAAAGTCTCAGCAGGGCCAACCCTCCTGTGGCCTTCTACACCCATTTCACTTGTATGTTAGGGCAGGTGCTGAATTACTCCTGGGCCTTAGGGAATAGTCCCCACTGAGGTTTGAGGATTGGTTAGGGATAGGAATGTGTGTGTGGGGGGGGAGGGGGAGGTTCTACCCCTGTCTTACTGCCCACCTTCAAGGAGGGAACCTGAGGTATACAAGAAGGCAAGGTGGAAGCTTGGAACTCTTGTTCCAGAAATTAGAAAGGGCTTCCCATGAGCTTAGCTGTTCTGGTGTGCTGGGGTGGGAGGCTGGTGCTGGCTGGCAGCAAACTGTAGGGAATGGGGGTTGCTGAGTCTGCACTGTGCTCACCAAACAAACAAACCAATCAACCATGGGAATGTGCTGGGGACACATAGGCCTCAGGGAGGTCAGGGGAGATGAGGGATCTCTAGGAACACCTTTTTCTTCCTGCTGAATTCTATTAACACCACTCCCCAAGATCTGGTTCCCCTTCAGCGTCTGAGGCTGGGTTCATCCCCTGCTAGGAGCCAAGATCAGGGGTGAGGAGTACAGGAGTGGGGGATGGGGAGGAATGGAGAGATATGGGCTGGGCTGGGCACAAAAGCAAACCAAAGGGTAGTTCCCAAGGGGGATGGGGAAAATGGGGGAAAATCATTCAACAAGTTTTTATTGAACTGCAATTTGTCCTATTCTGCCCTGTGCCAGGCAAGGTTGGAGGTCAAGAGATGATGTCTTCAGAGAGCCTGCCACCTAGTCAGAGGCTATGTTATGTTCATCTGAAATGAGGAAGTGTTAAAATTGTCTAAGGTTAACTGCTAAATTGTGGGGCGTGGGTGATTCAGAAGGGCTGGCTTCAGGGGAAGCTTCTTGGACAGAGGGCAGGATTTGGAGTCAGAGAACCTAGGTTCAAATCTCAGTTCTCCTACTTACCATCTTTGTGACCTTCATTTCCTCTCTCTGGGACTCAGTTTCCTTATGTGGACAATGAGGAGATTGGAACTAGACAGCCTTTAATAGCTGACATTAATATATTGCTTTAAGATTTGCAAAGTGCTACCATGTGTTATCTGTTTCATTGGATCCTCACAGCCCAGGGAGAGAGGTGCTAGTATGATTATTCCCATTTTACAGATGAGGAAACTGAGGCTAAAAGAGGTTAAGGGACTTGCCCAGAGTCACACAGCTAGGAAGCTCTGAGGTAGGATTCAAACTCAGGCCTTCCTGACTTCAGATTCTTGAGCTCTAGCCACTGAACCAGCCCTTGATCTTAGAAAAGCGCCTCCTCCAGTTCTTGATCCTATGGTTCTACAAATGTGGTGGTGATGTTTTGGGTGAGGGGCTAGGGGTAGGAGTCTTAATGTCTGCAAAGAGGTGGTCCTGCCTACCTGTAGGAGAACAATGGGAGATGAGGGTTTGAGAGGTTGGTGAGGGCCTTAACCTCCCAATACAGTGAAGAGGGGAGACAACTCAGGATGCTGGGTTCATTGTCCCCACTCTAGTCACTTTCCCCATTTCTTTCCCCTGCCTCCAGGATCTAGGTGGAGAGTTATCAGGTCTCTGTCCTAGTCAGCAGGGGCCTCGGGATGAAGCATCCATCAGCTTTAATCAGGTCATCCTAGTCTCCTGGACAAGAAAGGGCACCCATCTTAGGATCATAGGATTTAGAACAAAAAGGTAGTTCAAAGACCCTTTTACTGAAGAAGAAACTGAGTCCCTGAGGGCTATAGTGATTTGCCCAATGTCAAACTGGTTAAAGAGACAGAATTAGAACTCAGCTCCTCTGACTCGAATGTAAGCTCTGGGGGCAGGGCCTGTTTCAGTCTTGCATTTTTATCCCTACATTTTGGTATGCAGCAAGCACTTAAAAAATGCTTTCCATTTATTTAGTGTACAATGTTGCATCCTTTGGAAGGAGACATTGGAGCTGGGACCAGGACTAGATAACCTACCTAGGACACAACTCAGGAATCAGAGGGAATGTAAGGAAGGGTGCTTTTAAATATAGCTTTATACAAATTCACCTATTTTTAATACCAGGAAATTCTCTTCTCCATAGAAAGTATGGATTTATTTGGAGATTAATCAGGTCACCTGAGGCTCAGTGATTTCAGGGGACAGTCACCCAAGGGAGTATGGTTTTCAAAGCTTGCCCAAGCTGTGGGCACCCATATTCAGAACTGGCTGTGGTCCTGGGCACACCACACCCCTTCATTTACAGGCCCAGCCTGAACCCTCTCCTCATGCGACAGCCCAGTACCAAACTCTGGCCCAAGACTTGCTGCCCTAAACACAGCCTTGCACGTGTCTCTTCCAGGAGAATATGGGAGCCAAAGTCATCCCTGGCTTTTCTGTCAGGGTACTAGAGTAGATGCTGGGCTAGGACTCTGAGGGTTAATTCTTAGCACTGAATCTCCATGTGAACCTGGGCAAATCATAAGATTTAGAACCAGAAAAGACTATAGAAGTCATTTTAATCCAACATCTTCATTTTACAGATGAGGAGACTGAGCCTCACAGAGGTCAAGTGACTTGTCCAAAGACATACAGCTAGTCAGAAATAGCCAGAATTTGAATTGATGTCACAGAGGCATTTTAGAGCTGGGAGGGACCTCAGAGGTCATCTAGTCCATGGTGTCAGACTATACATAAGGATTAGGCAGTGTGTGGACTTAGAAAATCACATATTATAATCTTATCTATGTCTTATTTGATTAATTTTGTTAAATGTTTCCCAATTCTATTTTCCGGGGGCGAGGCAGTGGGGTTAGTGACTTGTCCAGGGTCACACAGCTAGTAAATGTTTGAGGCTGGATTTGAACTCAGGTCTTTGAGTCCAGGGCCAGTGCTTTATCCACTGGGCCACCTAGCTGGCCCTCCTAATTACATTTTAATCTGGTCCCTGGAGTGCTGAGAAGTGTTGAAAACTGCATTGGCCCACTGGTGGTATGTCTGACATCTCTGATCTAGACGGACCCAATCATTTCACAATCGAGGAAACTGAGGCCTAGAGAGGTGAACTTTGTCCAAGGTCACACAGCTAGAAAGCAGAACATCCTCTGACTTCTCATCTTGGGATCTTTCCATTATCCTGCAGCTGCTTCTTGCTTCACCTCACTCTCCTCATCTGTAAAATGGGTGTAGCAGCCACTGCCCCAGTTAGAGTTTCTTGGAGATGATGGCTTTGAAGGCCATGTATGTACAGATATAAGGCTCTATCATTATTACTCAACAGCAGAATTCCTGCCTGAGTCACCCTCCTGCTCTCCACTGGCTGGAACTCAGAGTACTTTACAGTCATACCCTTCCAAGGGAGAGTGATTTCTCTTGGTTTTATGAACTGAGATAAATTGAGGCAGCCAGACCACAGAGGTCACCTGGGAGTTAATGAAAGCCCTGGAAGTGGATCCTGGCTCTACAGTCTCCCCTTGGGAGACCATCTCCTCTAGTCTACTATAAAGATCACAGGACTTAGATCCAGGGTTTGAATAAGTTCTAATTCTGGCTGACTGTATGACCTTGGTCAAATCAGTTCACTTTCATGGGCCTCAGTTTCCTTTTCTGTAAAATGAGGGGGTTGGATCAGATGATTCCTAAGGTCCTTTTCAGCTTGACAGCCTTTGGTCCTATGAACCCAAGCACTTTTCTGATGAGATACTCATGCACTTGAAGAAGTCCTTGAGCTGGAAATAGAGTCGGTATCAGGGCTAGGGCTCCCAGCTTCCTGGGGACAGCTGGATATTCCCTCCTGCCAAGGCCCCCAGGCCACTAACATAGCATAGGCTGTAGCAAGTGGGTTGGGTGGTATGCTAAGGGCTGAGATGCTCAACTTAGGTTCCGGTTGGTAGCTAATTAAGCATTTAATGAGTTGCTGTAACATTAAAGCCCGAAGGGGTTGGGAATCCAGGGCAACCAATGCACCAATGTCTTTGCTCCTGAAACATGCATCCCCAAAATTGGGACTTGAAGGCAGAAAAAGAAAAAGGGCAGGTGGGGCAGGGGTGGAATTTGGAGACTGGAGTGGCATGAAATCTGTGTCACAACCAGGCCTTCCCTGCTTCTCTTTCACCTCCTCTAGTCTCAGTGTCACCATCTGTAAAATGGCGGGGGGGGTTTGAACTGGATGATCTAAGTTCCCTTCTAGCCAAGTCTATTTCTGCTCTGCTTTTCTCTTGTCCCTCCCAACAGTCACTGAGACATAGTGGAGAGCATATGGTGTTGGAAGTAACCGGGTACAAATCCTGCCTCTTACACACACTATCCATGTGACTCTGGGCTCCCTTAACCTCCCAACTATCCCCTAGACAACTTTTAGTGTTTATAAATTCCAGGTAAGTTGCTGATCTGCATGGTGGAGACCTCAGACACTTAGTAGTAGTGTGATCCTGGGCAAGTCACTTAACCCTGTTTGCCTCAGTTTCCTCATCTATCAAATGAGTTGGAGAAGGAAATGGCAAACCACTCCAGTATCTTTGTCAGGAAAACCCCAGAGAGGATTACAAAGAGATGAACTGAAAATACTGAATAACAACAGTGGTGGAGGGAGCTTTCTCTGCTGGGAGTTCCCTATATCAGTGAAATCATGGGTCAGAAGCAACGTGAAAACCATACCTTCCAGCTCTGACACTGTATATTATCGATTCCAGGTTTGCAAAACACTTTCCTCAGAACACTCCTGTGAAGTAGGCAAGTGTAAGGATTATACCTCTTGTTTTACAAATGGAGAAACTGAGGCTCAGGGATGTTAACTGTCCTTTTTGCTGTGATTATGGTCACCCAGTTAGTAAGTGTTTGAGCAAGGACTCAACCACTAATATTGTAACTGGGCCTTTGTGTGTTATTACCTTGTCCTTCACAAAGGAGAGGCATGGGGTTATAACATGTCTTTCTTTTGTACACTCTTTGGCCTGGACATATTGATCTCTTATTGTTTCTTATGTTCCCCATTCCCAGAATTCACTCCCTTATCACTTCCACTTCTTAGAATCCTCAGTCTCCTTTGATTGGGGAAGGTCTAGCTGCTAATTACTTAGCAAGGTACCCCTAGAGGAATGCTGGCTCCCAGCAGGCCAGGGAAAACAGAAGCCCATGTCTGTCTGTCTCTCAGTTTGAGCCCCTCTGAACTGTCTGTCATTTTCTCCTCAATACTCACAGTCCTGTTCCTGCCTGACCTTGCCCTAGAACTGGCTGTCAGAAGGGATCTGCCCCTTTCTTAGCTCATAATGCCTTGAGGTGTTAACCTCAAGAGTATTTGGATTTGAATGAGGAACTTGGAAGGACTGAGAGGCCTTCAAGATGCCAAAGGAGCTCAGTGGGTGTGGGGGGGGGGGGGGGGTTCTCAGTGCCTCTGATTCTGCCCCCCTTCTACTTAGGCCAGCCCTCCATGGAGACAGAGGCGTAGTAGTGAGAATGGAAAATGAGACATCCTGGTCACCCTCCTCTGGACATTTCCCAGCTTCCCAGGGTCTTTCCTCATCGATGACACCCAGAACCCTTCACGGGGCTCTACATCTTTTGTGTGAAAGGCTATATTTCAATTAGAGGTTAGTGAGAATAAAGATGGAATGTTTTTCCTATCCAAGTACATGAACTCCCTGAAATCTCTCTACAGAGTCCGTGAACTCCTCCAAGAATAGGGGCTAAAGACCCCTAATTTTGATGTGGTTGGATCAGGGTAGTGGAAGGAAGGAAGGAAGGAAATAAAGAGGGAGGGAACAAGAAAGGGAGGAAAGGAAAGAAGCAAGGAGGGATGAAAGGAGAAAGGGAGGGAAGGAAGGAAGAAAGGAAAGAAGGGAGTAAGGGAAGGAAGGAGGGAGGGAAGGAAGAAAGAAGGGAGGGAGGCAGGAAGGAGGAAGGAAGAAAACCAAGCATTTATTTAGCACCTACTATGTGCCAAGAACTGTGCTAAGTGCTTTACAATTATTATCTCATTTGTTTCTCAAAACAACCCTGGCCCCTTTTACAGTTGAGGAAACTGAGGCAGACAGTAGTTAAATGGTTTGCCCAGAGTTATGAAGATAGTGAGTATCTGAGGCTAGATTTGAACTCTGGTCTTCCTGCCTCCAGGCCCAGCATCCTATCCCCTAAACAATCACCCTGCTGGTCTTGGCTGCTGCACTCCTCTCTAAAAGTAGCCTGTGCTTGAATTAACTTTCTTGACTGTCTTGTCAAACTCTACTAAAACAGGCAAATTCATACAAACAACAAGGGTTCATCAAGAGCCTGCTATTTGCCAGCTACAGTGCCATGTGCTAAGGATACAAAGAAGAAAGGGGGAGTCCCTGCCCTCAAGGAGTTTACATTCTATTCTAATAGGAGAGATAACAGGGTATGTTTATGTGTGTGTGCACAGACTGCTGATCTTTCTCCCATCAATCCCTGCTCCAGCTTCATGAAGCCTATCTAGGAGACACGTATGCATATATATATATATATATATATACATATATATATATATGTACACACACATACATACACACAGATGCTTATAAAGACAGTGGACATCTGTGTGTGTGTGTGTGTGTGTGTGTGTGGAGCAAGAGAGGGAGGGGGAGAAAGAGACACAGGAAGAAAGAGAAAGAGAAGGAGGGAGGGAGAGAGACAACAAATGCAAAGTGAATTTGAGGGTAGTTTGGGGAAGGAGAGGCGGTCATCCCAGGGGATCAAAAGGGGCTTTATGTGGAAGGTGATGCTTGAGCCATAGCTCTCATTTCTAGAACACTTTTCATCTTACAAAAAGCCCTTTTCCTCCCATAACAACCCTAAGAAATAGTCATGGCAGCATTGTTATTCCCATTTTACAGGTGGGGAGTCTGAGGCTCAGAGAGGGAAGTGTCTTGCCCAGCACCTCCTCTCTTCCCCCAGTCAGTAAATGGCAGAGGCAGGACTCAATTTCAGGTTCTGCAATGTCCGTGCCAGGGTTCTTTCTGCACTAGGCTGAGACGCAGGACACATAGACCCAATAGAGAATTCCCAAGCCCAGACCCTTTTCTGTTTGGTATCTAATGAGAGGTATAGATGAGAGGCATCCAGAGGAGGGAAAGGCTGGTGATGAGCAAGAAAAGCCTTATGGAGGAGGTAAAGTCTGAGCTGGGCCTTGAAGGGCAGTTAGGATGTATTTAAAACAGCAGAGAAGACCCACTTCCTGGCAGAAGGCTGCCCCAAGGGGCAGAAACACATGCATTTTTGGACTGGGCCAGGACAGGAATTGGTTTTGGTTTAGTATATGTAGCTGTTATAGTGAGTTTTTGCTTCCCTCTTTTTTCTTTTAATGGAGGAGATGGGTAGGAGGAAGAGAAAGCAAAACAATATTTGTTCACTAAAAAAAAATAATTTACAAAAATAGATTAGAGAAGGCATTCCAGGCAAAGTAAAGAAGCCTGAGCAAGGGTCTGAGGCAAGAAAGCCCAGGTGAAGTGTTCCTGGAGGAATGAGAAGACCTTGAATGAATGCTCCATGTTGGGGAGGAAGAAGAAAGCAAGGCAGCAGAAGGAGCCGGTGGTCAGAGCATAAAGAGTCTAGGATGACCAGGCTAAGGAGTCGGGACAGTACGGTAGAATGCAAAGAGCCCTGGGCTTACAGTCAGAGGAACCTGAGGCCAAAGCCCAGTTTTGCTTTTTAGTAGCTGAGTTAACTTGGACAAATCACTCCTCCCTCCTTGCCTCAGTTTCCTCATCTGTAAAATCATGGGGTTTCCCAGATCAAAGATTCCTAACGTGCATGTGCATGTGTGTGCACACGCACACATACATACACACACACACTGCTGATCATTTTGGCAGTGTAGTGAAACCCTGTGGACCTCTTAGAATAAAGTTTTTAAATACATAGTATTGCAAAGGAAATCTATGTATTGAAATATAGGTGGAATTTTTTTTTCCTATCTAGGTTCACAGATCCCCTGAAATAGATCCACAGACCCATTCTTGGTTTTGAGTCCCTGAATTAGATGGCCTCTAAGGTCCCTTCCTGTGGGCGATGGGAGACCCTCTGGAGATATGGGAGGTTTTTGAGCTCGTGAGACATGATCCTAGACAGACTTTATGAAGCTGGAGCAGGGATTGATAGGAGAAAGATTAGCGATCTGGACCTACAAGTAAGGAAGCAGCTGTGTCAGGCTGAAGAAAGAGGAAAGGAGGCCAAGCCCTCCCAGATCCCAGTTAGCCTCCTCTTTCTGTTTGCCCCCTTTTCTTTCTTCCCCTCCCCAATCCCCAATCCTGAGGGAAGAAAAGGGTTCCTGCTGCCTGGAGCCCTCCCAGCCAGGCCATCTGTGCTGGCAGCCTTCAGCCCCTTGAGCTGCTCTGTCCCACTGCATTAGGGAGAGGCAGGAGGATGTCACTGTCCAGGGTCCCCTGGGGGCACAGGCAGATGTGATCAGCTCCCAGGAAGTACTGAGATGCAGAAACAGGGATGACAAGGACAGCCCACGGAGCATGGGGCCACAGACCAGGAGGGAAAGAGCATGAGTGGGGCAGGATCTCCAGAGAGAGTTGGAAAGGCAGGACGACTCTCCAGGAGACATCCCCTCTAGAGATGTCATATGCATTTTCAAGTGTCTTTCATGGTCAGCTGTGGTCTAATGGAGAAAGCCTTGAACTTGGATCCAGGACACCTGTATTTTGCCATTTACCAGTCTTTATATGATCTTGGGCAAGTAGCTTCACTGATCCTGATCCTCAGTTTTTCCATCTGTAAAATGGGTATAATGAAGACCTGCATCACTCACCTTAGCACTCACTGTCTATTGTGAGAAAAGCACTTTGTAATCTAGAAAGCATTGTGGATGTGTTGGCTATGCTTACTTGCATAGGGACTGAAATGTCCGTCTGCAGGATGTGGTCTCTGAGCCCAGTGTCTGGCAGTGGGGATGGGCTGCCCTCAGACAGACTTGGGAATCCCCAATTCTCCTGTTTTCTGGATAGGTGGGAGGGAGGGTGGGTTGCTCACACCCACATATTCATTGCATGCTTGTCTGATAAAACCAGCTAGGTGGTGCAGTAGAGAGAGTACTAGGTCTCGAGTCAGGAAGACCTTAGACAGCTGTGTGACCCTGGATAAGTCACTTTACCTCCTGTCTGCCTCAGTTTCCTCAAGTACCCACCCTACAAAGTTGTTATGAGGATCAACTGAGATAATGAATGCTCCTTCCTTGGCCTCTCCCTTTTGAGCTTTTCTTACTTAACTGTTCTTCAGAGCTCTTTGGAGTTGAGGGAAATGGGACCATTGCTTAGAGCTGGGGGGAACCATTAGCTAAAGCTAGGGAAAAGGATAGGCCATCTGCTTCTTCCTCTCTGAACTTAGGCCTTCACTCCTTCCTGGACAGAATAGGAATGAGATGACTCTCCCTGGAGCTGAGAAACTCAGAGCACGTCCTTCGTGGGTATGCAGAGATTAATAGCCAAGCTAAGGAACCCGGGGTTGTGGTCCAACAAAGCTCAGAAGCCAAGCTGGGGCCGAGCTCCCGGGGCATCAGCTGCCCTGGCCACCTGCCCATGATCCCCTCCTGCTCAGCAGGTGACTCCCCTTGCAGCACTGACCCCTCCCTGGTTTCCTCTGCAGCTGATCATGCATAAAGATGAACTCACAGGGCTGGGCTCTGCCCTTGAAACACTTGTCTTCTGTCCCATTAGGGATCAATAAAGAACCTTCCCCAGCCCTATTCCTTCCCTCTTATCCGGGGTATCATCCACCAATCAGTTGATCAGAGAAACTTTGTTGAGCACTACTGTTTGCAAATTCTTTTTCTAGGCTACGTGGAGGCTACAAAAAATGATGATGATGAAGATGATAGCTAACGCTGATATTACAGTTTAAGGTTTGTAAGAACAGCTGGGTGGCAGAGTGGGTAGACCACTGCACCTGGAGTCAGGAGCCTGAGTTCAAATCCTGCCCTTGATACTTACTAGCTGTGTGATTTGGGTAAATTATTTCACCACGACTTGCCCCAGTTTCCTCATCTGTAAAATGGGGGTAATAATAACACCTACCTCCCAGGGTTTTGTGAGGACCAAAAAAGATAATATATGTAAAGTGTTTGGCAAGCTTAAAGCATTATGTAAATGCTAGCTATTATTATTATATATTATCTCATTTGTCACCACAACAATCCTGGAAGATGTGTTATCATCCCCATTTTACAGGTAGGAAACTTGAGGAAGACAGTTTAAGCACTTTGCCGCCCAGCTGTGAGGAGCTAGTTTAGGGAGCTGAGGCACATTTCAAGGTAACAGCAATGACCAGCCTTGAGTCCAGAGGACTCATGATGAGACCAGCTACCCACCTCCTCCTGATGAACTCAGGGTGTGGACTGAGTCATTCTTTTTCTTTTGGATGTAGCCAAAGCAGGAATTTGTTTTGTCTGACTATATGTGGCTGTAACGTTTTTCTCTTTCTCAATAAGGTGGGAGGGAGAAAAGCTGGGTTTTTGTTGAAGGAAAAAAAATTTAAATAAAAAAAGTTAACAGCAGCAATTTAGCACCTACTGTATGTAAGGCATCATACTCAAAACATAGATGTTTAATAAGTATATATTGAATTTAAAGTATGTGAGAGGTAGCACAGTAAATGGGAGCTATGTTCCTCCTCCCTCCTTCCTCCTCACTCCCATCACCTTGTTCCTATTTTTACCTATTTTGTACATGCGTGTACAGCACCCAGAGCTGAAAGGGATCTTGGAAACATTCAGTCCAACCTTTTCCTTTTAAGAATGAGGAAACCAGGGAGGTTAAATTACTTATCCAGGGTCACACTGAAAATAGATTTCAATACAGATTGTCACCTGTTGTCTCTGCCAATAAAACATGGTCCTTGAGGACAGGGACTCTTCACATCTGTCTTTGTATTCTCCATGCCTGACACAGCACCTGGCGCCCCATCAGGCCCTTATGTTGAAGTGACAAGGCTAGGATTTGAATCCATGTCTGCCTTTCAACTCCATTGGACCACATGTACTCTGAGAGCATTACAGGAGAACATGGAATGTTGGCACTGGAAGGGCTCGTTGTATAGATCAGAAAAACCAAAGCCCAACATGAAAAAATAATCATTCAAGAACTCCCAGTCAAGGGCAGCTAGGTGGCTCAGTACATAGAGTACTGGCTCCTGAATTCAGGAGGACCTAAGTTCAAATCCAACCTCAGATACTTACTAGCTGTGTGACCTTGGATGAGTCGCTTAACCCTAATTGCCTCCAAAATAAAACAGAACAAAAGAACTCACAGTCATTAAGTAGCAGAGGGAGGACCAGGACCCCATTCTCCACTGCGTTTGTACCTAAAGGATCAAATTCTAGCTCTATCACTAATCTCTGTGACCCTGGTCAAGTCCCTTGTCCTCTCTGGTCTTTAGTTTCCTTCTTTGTGAAGTAGACTAGAGGCTACTTCTCAGCTTGAAACCTTGTGATCTTCTTGTTGGGTTTCAAACTAACACATAGCACAGGGAATTCCTGAGACCCCATCCAGAATCATCATGTTAATAATTCCATCAACAGCCCTCAATAATTAGGCAACTATTCTGTGCCAGGCTAGGTGATACAGAGAAATTCTATTGGAGGGGGGGGACAACATGTACCTGTCTAACAATAATAATCGCTAATGTTTATATAATGCTTACTATGTATTACTATGCCAGGCACTGTGATCTTCTTTGATCCTCAGAATAACCCTAGAGATAGGTGCTATTATGATCCCCACTTTACAAATGAGGAAACTGAGGCAAACAGAAGTTAACTTGTCCAGGGTCACACTGCTCTTAAGTGACTGGGGCTGGATTTGAACTCAGTTCTTCCTGACTCCTGGTCCAGTGCTCTATCAACCATAAGCTCAAAGTAAAATGGGGAATTAGAGTATTAACTAGAATCTTGGAGTAATCAGGAAAAGCTTTGGGTAGAGGGTGAAGCTTATGCTGAGCTCTGGAGGAAGCTAGGGATTTTAAGAGGCAGCGGGGATGGGGAATGTGTTTCAAACAAGGGAGTCAGCTGGGGCAAAAGCATGGAGGTGGCAGATGGACTGCTGTGTTTGAAGAACTCCAGGAAGACCAGTTTAGCTGGACCATACAATGTGGGAACTGGTACTTAATCATCACCAGGCATCATGGTAAGTGCCAGTGATACAAACTAAAAGAAAGATAGCCCCTGCCCTCAGGGAGCTTACATTCTCATTGGGAGAGACAACTAGTAAAGGAGAGCTGAAAAGCTTGGGGCAAAGGGAGAGACCATATGGTAGGAAAATCCAGAAAGTGAAGCAAGCCTGGTCTGGACTCTTAGCCTGGTGCCAGTCTAGATGCCAAACAGAGAAATTTATATTTTTTCCTAGAGTCAAGATGGGGGCCGTTGGAGTTTATTGAGTAGGAAAATGACATAGTCAGACCTGTGCTTTAGGAAGATCCCATTGGCTGCGTAGTGGAGGATAGATGGGCAAGGAGAAACCTCAAGGGAGGGATTCTGGGTGGGGAGGTCATTGCAATAGTCCAGGCATCTGGTATGAGGGCCTGGATGAGGGTGGTGGCCGTGGGAGTAATGAGGAAAGGACGGATGTGGGAGAGGTGGAAGCCATGAGATTTGGCAACTCATCAGCTAAGTGGGGAGAAGGTGAGGAAGGCTAATGCTGAGATCGCAGATCTGGCAGAACCCAGTGGAGGGACGGTGGTGCCCTCAGCAGGAAGAAAGGGAGGAAGGTGAGAAGGGCAGAGGCTTTGGGGCAGGGGAGATGTTGAGTTCTGTTTTAGAACACATTTGATTTTGAGATGCCCACCTTTAAATAGGTCTTTATGGAAATCTAAGAGCATTTTCAAAATGCGTAAATAATAACAACCCTTCCCCCTCCCCCCTACAAAAACCCAACCCAAACCCCTTCCCTTGGGACTCAGGAAACTAGAACCAAAAGGGACAGGCAGGAGGGCCACAACTCAGTGCATCCTTCCCTAGCCCTGAGGGGTGGGGGTGGAGAGCATTTTCCAGGCCCCAGGAACCAAGGTCCTTGGGATCTGCCCCTGCTTCCCTTTCCTTCTGCCAGGTCACTCTGTCCTAGAACATCCTGTCCTATTTGTCATCACTGAGAACATCAACAGTCTGTCTCTGGCACCTTCTTCCTACCCCAGCTCCCAATTCTCAGTCCTGCCTAAGGTGGACCTTCTTCACTGTCTATACCCCCAGCCTGGGGCTCTTTCCTCACCTCAGCTTGCCTAGGTACTTCAGGATATGGAAATGAGAACCCAGATTAGAATAGCAAATTAGGATTAGAGACTCCAAGAGTTTTAAAGGAACTGAGAAATGGAATTCAGAATGTCAGGGCTGGGAGAGTCCTTAGAACACAGGATGTCAGAGCTGGGAGGGCTCTTAGAACAGAGAATGTCAGGGCTGGGGGGGGCACTTAGAACACAGGATATCAGAGCTAGGAGGGCCCTTAGGACACAGGATGTCAGAGCTGGGAGAGCCCTTAGAATATAGAAATTCAGATTTAGGAGGGAGGCTTCTTGGAACTTACAAGAGAAAATGTTAGAGCTGGAGAGCAGTCCTTAGAATCCAGAGTGTCAAAACTAGAAGTAGCCTTAAAACACCACACCAAAGCTGTTAGGTACCTTTAATATCATCCAGAGGTATCCAACTTGTGGGCCTGTGGATGGCTCAATTCTCCAAAAGAGCACAGCCTGAACCAGATGAAAATGTAATTGGGAAATGTTTAACAAAAATAAATAAAAATACAGTAGAATGTAGAGAATGTGAATTTGTGGTTTTCTAAGTCACTATGTGGCCAGCAAGGGTCTGTTTCTATTTGAGTTTAACATCACTGGTCTACTCTAAATCTTTTATTTTATAAATGGGGAAACTGAGATCTGGAAAATGGAATTCACTTCCCCAAAGGCATGTAGCCAAGTTAGTGCAGAATCAGGACTGGGACCCAGGTGTTCTGACTTCCAGCCCATGGGCTTTCCGTGGCATCGTACTTTGCTGAAGGCTAATCAGAGTTTGTATAAGAGCCAGAAACCTGGACATCTGGCCTTCCAGCCAAGAGCTATGGCATGGTCCCAGAACTCGGCCTCCTGCTGCCCTCCCTATTCTCCAAAACTCTCTCTCTCTCTCTCTCTCTCTCTCTCTGTCTCTCTCTGTCTCTCTCCCTCGTCCTTTCCCTAGCCCACACAAGCTGTGGCCTATTTTTTTTTTTAACTCGAAATTCTCCTCATGCCCCTCTTGGCCCCAAATGTTTAATCCCTTCCTCCCCCTGATAGCTTTCTAGTCAAGTGACAAGGAAGGAGTTAAACATTTGGGGCCAAGAGGGGCATGAGGAGAATTTCGAGTTAAAAAAAAAAAATAGGCCACAGCTTGTGTGGTTCCCCTGCCAGGCACTTTAGGATCAGCTGCCCCTTGTTCCAAATTAATAATTTTAGAATGTTATCACTGGAAGGGCCCTTAGAGCTCATTAGTTTGCCCCTTCAACTGACAGATGGAGACTCTCAGACCCAGAGAGGTTATGGGACTTGCTCAAGGTCTCACAAGAGTTAGTGGCAGAGACATAACATAACATAAACCTTACTCCTAGTCCAGGGTCCTTCCCAGTTTTGATTACTGTTTTGGGGATGAGAGACAACACTCTGCAAAATCCAGCTGAGGAGTCCTGTGGTATCTCCTCCCAGTGCTGCCATTAATTTTCTGGATAACCTAGTTAAAATTTTCAGTCTCTCAGCCTCACTTGCCCTATGTGTAAAATGAGAAAGTTGGACAAGATTATTTTTAAGTTCTCTGACATTCTGTATTTTCCTTGCCAGCTCTAACATTCTGTGTCCTAAGGGTCCTCCCAATGTTCTAGGGGCCCTCCCAGCTCTGACATTTTGTTTTAAGAGCCCTCTCACCTTGAATATTATAAATTCTGACATCCACTCTAGGTTTCACATTCTGTGGTATATGAAAAGTTCCGGAATGTTCCAGTTTTAGGGGAACAAGATCCTACCAGCTTCTAACAGGATGTTTTTCTGTCAGAGGCCATCAGAGTTTGACCCTTCACCTACCCCTTCTGCACTTGGCCAGGTGGCCCACCTGGGGGGCATGCAAGGAAGGGTTGGCTGCCTCTGGGATCCTCTCCCTATCCAGGGCAGCCACCAATAAGTGATTCCCAAAACCTGACATCAAGACAAGGCTTGTTCACAGACAAGAAAGGCCTGTGTGCCTCTCTCTCCCTCTCCATCTCTCCTCTCTCTTCTCTCTCCTCTCTCTCTCCCCTCTCTCTTTGTCTCTCCATCTCTCTCTCCTCTTTCTCTCTCCATCCCTCCTCTCTCTCTCTCCCTCTCTGTCTCTGTCTGTCTCTCTCTCTCTCTCCCTCCTTCTCTCTCTCTCTCTCTCTCTCTCCCTCCCCCTCCCTCCCCTCCACTGGCCATGACCTTCCCTTCCACTGCCTGAAAATTTCCTTTTTCAAACAGGGTCATGAATAAGACATGGGCAGGTTGCGCAGAGCCGGGCTGCAGGTGCTAAGCCTCCTGGTCAGAGCAGGCATCCTCCCTCCAAGTGAACTGGACCCAGCTTTGTCTCCTCTTCTGTCATTTCTCTGGTAGGAAGCCTGACACTGACTTTGAAGTCCTAGAGTCCAGCCCCACTTGTGACCTTGGGTAAGTAAGCCTCTCTGTGTCCCTGGCCCTGGTTTCCTTATGTATTAAATGAGGATGATAGCATTTCTTCCTGCCTCCCCCACAGATGTGTGATGGCATTGGGGGAGGGGGTGGAAAGAGCCTAGTGACAACCTTTGAATGTAGGCTCTTCCCTGGCCTCATCTATGACACTGCCCTCAGTTTCCCCCTCTGTAAAGTGACAGAGTTGGACTTGAGAGCTCAAAGACTCATTATCCCTAGCTCTAGGGCAAGGCATTGTCAATCAATTCATCATTGAGTATCCCTGGTAGACATGGGCCCTGGCCCGAAGGAAGAGTAAGAATATTGGAGTCTGCTGGTGGGACTGCAAGGGACATCACAGAAGACCCAGACGTCCTAGCTGAAGGCAGTAAGACTTTGGATTTGGCCCATTTGTTAGAAGGGTACATGGTTTAACTGGAGAGTCTGAGGGAGTGGAGAGGGGAAGGTGGGGGCCTTGATGAGGGAAAGGTGCCAGGGCAGCAGCAGCTGAGGGCATGCAGCACCCAGGAGGGCTGGTTCTGGAGTAGGGGGCCCCAGGTTCAAATGCCTCCTCGAGGGGCTCCTCACCTCTCTGTTGACCTTGGACAAGTCACTCACAGAAAGGCAAAAGACAGTTCTTGCTCTTACTGAGTTCACAATTGAATGAGGGACAACCATGTGCAAACAAATATGTATCTCATTTCTGAGATAATCAGCAGAAGCTAGAATCGGGAGGGGTCAGGTAAGGCTTCATGTAAAAGGCAGGATTTTAGCTGGGACTTGGATGCAGCCAGGGCAGCCAGAAGGGGGAGCTCTCTAGGCATGGGCCACAACCAGATCAGGTCCTGATAGACAAGAAAGGGCTAAAGCAAATCCTCAGATCAGTTTGCTTCCCCAGGACCCTAGAAAGGGAGGTTGGGTTCTGGGTACCGTGTGTACCCAGCCCAGGGGAGCGCAGTAGCTTTTGCCTGGAATTTCCCTGCCTTCCGGGTCTCTAGGCCATCTGTTCCTGAGCAGAATTTAAAATAATATTAGAGAAGACTGCAGTCAAGGTGGTGCAGTGCCTGACCCCAGAGTTGGGGAAGAGAAAGGATTCCCCACTCCTAGGCCTGGGCCTGGGAACCTTCCTCCCTCCATCCCACCCGCCAAGGTCCTTGTGAGGGCAGCAGCCAACCTGGCCTGAATGTCAGCTAGCTATCCATTGTTTCCCAAGCAGATGGCTAGTGGGCCCAGGGGAAAGGCTTTGGGCAGGATGACCCTGCCCCATCCTGCCCAGAATTGGAGCCCAGAGGAAAAGTACAGGGGCCGCTTTGGAGTATGGAAGCCAGTTGCATCAGGTGGAGGGCAGTGCCCTGAGTGGAAGCTCATGTTCCTGGCATGGGGGCAAGGGTCACAGAGTTTGGAGGGTGGGATGAACCCAGGGCAGGCTCAGCCCTGAATCTCCCCCAGGAGCCTTTGAGTTGGACTGAGGACACAGGTGTGCAGGTCCTGAAAAGAGGGAGTAACCCCCAAGGCCAGACCTCTCCTCTGCCACCTGACTCCACTCCTAGAAAGCAGATCCTCAGGGTGTGGCCGGAGCCATCACCCTGGAATGGATAGGGGCCACTATCTCCAGCACTCACTAGACCACTCAGTCAGGGATACTAGGGGAGCATGAAGAGGGAGTCTAGAGGCTGGGGGTGGGTGTCTTAGGGTAGAATGTGAGACCCCTTTGCCAATCCCATGAAGTCGATGTTTTCAGATGCAAAAATAGAGAAAATCAATTATATTGAAATAAAGATATTTTTTCTATACAAGATCATGGATGTCCTGAAAACTATCCACGAACCCCCCTCAACATCAAGTTAAGACTCCTCTGTCCCTAGACAGAGAATCCAATGTTCCCCTGATGCCCACTGTTGCCCTGGTCTTCCCTCTCTAACCTGATTCTAGTCTAGCACAATGCTCTCTAGCCATTTTCATGCTGTGTTCCTGCCCTAGGGCCCTCCCCGCTCCCTGACCTCCCACCACTTCTGGAAATGCCATGTCAGCCCCTGACAATGGTCACCACCCCATCCCTGTGACTTTCCAGACTAAAACAACTCTCCCTGCCCTGGATGTCTTGTCTTCCCTTATTAAGACGGGACCTTGAGAGTAGGGACTATTTCTTTTCTATATTTGGCTTTACATAGTGCCTAGGCCAGAGTAAGTCCTTTATAAATGGTTTACATTTAATTTCCCTCAGGGAAAGGGCTCAGGAGGAAGTTTCTAGATTCATTTCCCACAATCCTACCCCCCTTTCTCCCCCCCCCCCAGTTGGGGCAGCTCTGTGGTCCTTTGGTCCAAAGGAGAATTGGCATTTATTTTTTATTGGGGGTTCCCCCCCAGGGGCTCTCCTTGCCTTTCTCCAGCTGAGCTCAGGCCCAGGGCTCCAAGATAACAGAATGGCATCAACCAGGCTGAGTGATAGTGATATTCCAGCCTCCCCCACTACAGCCTCTGCCCCCATCCTGCAGGTAAGTATCAGAGGTAACACATGTCATCCCAGCTCCCACCACTCCACCATCTCCCCCCCTCCACCAGCCCTTAGGTTGGGAGTCTAGGGCATGGGTAGGAGCTCTGTTTTCCTTTCCCCAACCCTCTTCCCCCTCACTGGGCCCAGGAGCCCAGCCCCTGGGAGTCACGACAAAGCAGTGGGGGGAGAGGGGAATTGGGGGGAGGTGGCCCTGCCTCTGTCACATTGTTCTTCTAGAAGGCAGGCAGGCTCTGAGTGAGCTGCCGGTGACAGGTTTCAGGTGGGAAGTCAAGTTCACAGGCAGAACCAGGGATCATCTAGGCAGGTGGGGAGAGAGAAAGGGAAGGAAGGAGAAAGAGGGAGGAAGGGAGAGAGGGGGAGGAGAAGAGAGAAGAGGGGAGGGAGGGAGAGAGAGGAGGGGAAGGAGAGAGGGAGGGAGGGGGAGTAGAGAGGGAGGGGGGGAAGGGAAAAGAGAGAAGAGGAGAGGGAGGAAGGAGAGAAAAAGAGGGAAAAGGGGAGGGGAAGGGGAGAGAGAGAAGAGAGAGACATGAATCTGCTTTCACTGGTCCCTCCAGAAAACAGTCATCCAGAACCCAGTATTCTCATCTGTAAAATGAGAGGACTGAACTACCACAGTACCATTTTTCATGCTGAATCTGGCATTCAGAGGACCTGGGTTTGAATCTCACCTCTGACCCTATCTATGTCATCTTGGGCAAATCACATGACTTCCTTGTGCTTCAGTTTCTCCATCTGTAAAATATCTGAGAGGGCTGGACTAGGTGCCTCAGAGGTCCCTGCCAGCTCTAGATTTGTGCTCCTCCCTAGACCTCAGTTCCCTCTTCTGTCAAACGAGGGGATGGGAAACTGGTGTCCCTTCTAGCCCTACATCCTAATGATGTCTTTGGTGCCATTGTCACTCTTAACATTTTGATTTAAGGTGCCTTGTAGCTCTGAGGCTCAAGTATTTCTCCAGCAGCTGGTCTAGCCCCAATCACACACACACTCTCACACATACACACACACACTCACACAGACACACACTCACACACTCTCACATACACACACACTCACACAGACACACACTCTCACATACACTCACACACACACAGACACACACAGACACACACACTCACAGACACACACACACCCCTCTTACCCTCAGGGGCACACTCTGCCTGGCTCACCACCCACATGTGGAAGGCTGTGCTGCCAGGATCCCTGGGGGCCAGTCCTTATACCTTCCCCAGCCTTGGGCATGTGGACTCTTGGAAGGGAGTGACCTAGAAAGAAAGTGATTGGTAGCCCTGGAGGGACAGAGAGAGAGGGATTTGATGGCTGGGGAGTAGGGAGGATTATGTCCCCAGTAGGAGAATAAGATAGGATTACCAATAAATCTCATTTAGACCTGGCGCTTTCCATGCCCTGCCTCCCTCTGCCTTTACAATTTCTCTCTATGACCAGTACAGTGATCGGTTATGTAGTTACAATCAAAAAATCATAGAGTTTTTAGTCTAAAATAATAACAATAGCTGACATTTACATAAGTTTGTACTAGGTGTTATTCTAAGCACTTTACATATATTATCTCATTTAATACAACCTTAAGAGGTAGGTGCTGCTGCTACTCCCGTTTGACAGTTGAAGAAACTGAGGCAGACAGACGAAGTGCCTCACCTGGGGGTTACCCAGTTAGTGTCTGAATATTTGAAAGGCTAGGGGCAACTAGTTGGTGCAGTGGACAGAGTGCTGGGCCTGAAGTCAGGAAGACGCATCTTTCTGAGCTCAAATCTGGCCTCAGACACTTACTAGCTGTGTGACCCTGGGCAAGTCACTTCACCTTGTTTGCCTCAGTTTCCTCACCTGTAAAATGAGCTGGAGAAGGACATGGCAAACCACTCCAGTATCTTTGTCAAGAAAACCCCAAATGGGGTCATGAAGAGTCAGACATGTCTGCACAACGACAGCATTTGAAAGGCTATTATATGAAAGCAATTAGATTTGTGCTGCTTGGCCTCACAGGGCAGATCTCTGAACAGCAGGCTGGAAGATACATAGAGGCAAATTAGGATTAAATGAAAGGAACACTCACTAACAATGAGAACTATCCCAGAGTGAAGCAGGGGAAGGGGGGATAGTTCCAGGGGCAGGAGGCCTGGCAGCCATTTGTCAGTTAAGTTAAAGAGGTGGCTTTTGGTTCAGGTATGGGTTGAATTCCCAAGTCTCTTTGCAACTCTAAGGCCTAGAATTCAAGGGCCTAGACCCTGGTGCTCCTTCTCCAGACGTTTGGGGATTCTTTTTAGTTTGGTTCCGTGTATTTAAAATCTCTTACCCTCTGGTGAGAAACAATATGTACTGTTCTCATCTTAGCAAAAAATGCCTGACACTATCTTGGGGAAGGAAGCAGGAGGGAAGAAAGAATTGTGCCAGGCACAGTGTTTAGCAATTAGAGTTGGATGAGTCAGGGGTAGAGTTAGGGGTAGACATGAAATCATAAAATCATAGAATGTCAGAGCTGGGAGGGCCCTTAGAACACAGGATGTCAGGACTGGGAGGGCCCTTAGAACACAGAATGTCAGGGCTGGGAGGGCCCTTAGAACACAGGATGTCAGGACTGGGAGGGCCCTTAGAACACAGAGTGTCAGGGCTGGGAGGGCCCTTAGAATAGAAAATGTCAGAGCTAGGAGGTCCCTTGGCTGTGGAGAAGAGATTGGGGGAGTGGGGGAAATTAAATGGGGATTCAGGGGAACCATTGGGGAAGCTAATGCAATAGTCCTGTTGAATGAGAGTAGTTTGGAACTCAGCGGAGGTGGACATTTCAGCTAGGGTTCCCAGGACCTGGGGTCCAGACAGGCAGACTGGCCAGATGCATCCAGCTCCCCAGATCAGCAATGGTTTCTTTATCAGCTGCTACATATAAGATGCAGTTCTAGGTGCCAGGATGGGGATGCAAAGACAAAACTGCAGAATCATTCTCATCCTCAAGGAGCTTTCCTAGTATCCTGGATGAGATAGAACTCAGAGGATTTTAGAGACTGTCTCATGCCTTCATTTTGGGGTGGGGAATAAAAGCACATTTAAGAAATTCTTCAAGCCCCTTCTAAGCCGTTTTAAAAAACAAAATGCGTATTATTAATGTCTTTTCTTTATAATATCACAATACTTTCTGGAAAAATCCTCTGCAGTCGACAGAGTGATAGGCCTAGAGCAGCATCAGCCTTTTACTAGCTGTGTGACCCTGGGTAAGTCACTTAACCACTGTCTGCCTTAATTTCCTCAACTATAAAATGGGGGATCATAATAGCACCTCCCTCTTAGGGTTTTTGTGAGAACTGAGATAATATTTGTGCAGGACTAAGCACGGTGCCTGGAACTTTTTTCTTCCTTCCTTTTCTTACCACCACCCACCTTGAACCCTCCATGGTAACAAAGAAAAGCAATTAATCAGAAATACACAACACAGTGTACACACCATTCTGTTCTAGTAGCCTCTCACTTCTCTGCCAGGAGAGGTATGTCTCTGTATGTTTTCCAGGACTATCATTCCACTCTCTTATTTTTACAGATGAGGAAACTAAGACCCAGCAAGTGATGGGTCCAACATACTCAGGTACTAAGTGAGAGGGCAGGGATCTGAATCCAAGGCCTCTGATTCCAAAGATAGAACATCACTTTCTCCCTAGCAGCCATCTATCCATCCTAGTTATATTCAATCCCCCCATCAATCTTCCATCAATTCTCGTTATGTCCTCTCCAGCCAAGCAGAAAAAGTCTTTCATGTGACAGCCCTTTGAATGCTTGAAGACAGCAAGTAATCACTTCTTTGCCCCACATGCTATCCTCTCCTGGCTTACCATGCCTACTTTCTTCAGCAAATCACAGAAGCAGAGATTTTTTTTTAGCTCAAGGGGACCTTAGAAGATAGACAGTTGTTCAACTCTTTTATTTTGTAATTCTTACTTTTAGTTAAATTCAATTTTTTTAAATTCACAAAACTATTTTCTCTCCCTCCCATCCAACCCTCCACTGGGGGCGGGGCGGGGGAGGAAAAACAAAACCCTTGGAACAAATATGTGCTGTCAAAAAAAATAAATTTCTGCACTGGCCGGATCCAAAAATCCATTCTGTACCCTGCATCCATCACATCTCTGTCCAGTGCTTAGCACAGTGCCTGGCACATCGTAGACAATAAATGTTTATTGATTGATTGATTGGAGGCGGGCAGCAGGCTTCATCACTGGTCCTCTGAAACTGTGGTTAGTCTTGGAACTGATCAGAATCCTTATCATGGCTGGTGTAGGAATTGATCAGAGGTCCTAAGTCATTCCAAGTGTTGTTATTATACGTATTGTTCTCTTAGTTCTTTTAGATTCACTCTGTATCATCTCACACCAGTCTTCTCATATTTTTCTGAAATGGCCCTTTCCCTCATTGCATAGAGACAATCATATTCCATCCCATGCACATACCCTAACTTGTTCAGCTGTTCCCCAATTGCTGTTATCCCCTCCATTTCCAATTCTTTGCTACCAGAAAAAAGAGCTACTATAGATGTTTTTGTACATGTGCAACACTTTCATTTTACAGAATGGTTAAGACTTTCCCAAGGTCACATAGGCAGCAAGGCTCAGAATTGGCACTGAAGCCCAAGCCCTCCCACCGATCCCTAATCTAGTTGGCTTCCCACTGCCCCACGTGGCCTTTCTCTTCATTAACTTTTATTTCCTCCTGGCTTCAGTGTCAGGTTTTCCCCTCATTGCTCTTGGCTGCCTTGGTCCCTTAACTGAGGACTCAGCCTGGCTGTCCCCACCACCCCCAGGGAACTGCAGCTGTCCCAGCACCATTTCAAAGCAACCCCTTATTAAATTGACTCACTGATACTCCCTCCATCCTTCCTGGTGGGGAGCATGGGCCCCTGTGGCTGCCCATTCCATGCTGGCTAATTAGCTTTAGAAGCAGAAGACCATCTGGACCTGCCAGAGGCCCTACAATCCTGGGGTGTGGAGAGAGGCTGGTGAAGCATGGATGAGTGTCAGGGTGACATGTATGTAAGTGAGGGGCTGCCTCTCAGCTTGGATGGGACAGTGAACGTTTGGGGGTCAGGTACTGGACTGATAGTCTGAGCTAGGTGGTCGAGGAAGGCTTCCTGGAGAAGATGAGGGCAGCAGGATTTAAGAGAGAGGAGCAGGGTGGACAAAGCGACCTCCTCAGCCCCCATGGGGCCAATGATCATCTCCATGCTGTTGGTATCCAGATCTATGTATTTAGCCTGTCTCTCCCTGAGTTCCATGCCCACATCACCCACTGTCTAAAAAGACGTTCCAAACCGAATATCCTATGGGCATCACAAACTCAACGTGTCCAAAACAGGACTCATTATCATCCTCACCCAGCAGCCCCCTAACTGAATTTGTCTATTTCTGTAAAGGACACACTGATCTTTTAGTCTCTTGGATTAACAACCTTCTCAGACTCAATATTACTCCCCTTCCCAAACTCGAGTCTGGACAAACTGTCCTTGCTACTCTTCACAAAAAGTATGCTATCCATACATAACCTATATCAAATTGCTTACTGTCTTAGAGAAGAGGGAGGGGAGGGAGGAAAGTTGGAACTCAAAATTTTATTTTAACAAATGAAATGTTAAAAATTGTCTTTACATGTAATTGGAAAAAATTAAATACTATGTAAGGCGGGGGGGAACGTGCCATCTCCTACCTCCATACTTTTGAGTTCTCTGTCTGAAGCATGCTCCTTCCTCCCTTCAGCCTGGTAGGATGCCCCAATTCCTTCAAAAATCTGCTTGAGCATTACTTAGCAAGTACCTGGTATTTGTTGTCCAGTCATTTTCAGTCCTGTCTCTGTAACCTCTTTGGAGGTCTTCTTGGCAAAGGCCTTGGAGAGGTTTACCATTTCCTTCTCCAGCTCATTTTACAGATGAAGAAACTGAGACAAACAGGGCTAAGTGACTTGCCTAGGGTCACATAGCTAGTAAGAGTCTGAGTCCAGATTTGAACTCAGGTCTTCCTGACTCCAGGTCTGGTGCTCTATCCACTGTAGCACCTAGCCTCCCTAGTACATAATGAGTGTTTAATAAATGCTTGTAGACTTGACTTCCTACATGAAGCCTTCCCTAATCCATTATGGCTCTGACATTCTCTGTTCTAAGGGCCCTCCCAGCCCTGACATTCTGTGTTCTAAGGGCCCTCCCAGGTCTGACACTATTCCAAGGACCCTCCAAGCCATGACATTCTGTGTTCTAAGGATTTTTCCAGCTCTGACATTCTGTGTCTAAGGGTCTTCCAGCTTTGACATTGTGTGCCAGACAATGAGGAGACCAGTTTGGCTGCATTGGGAGGTCTGTGTTTAGAAGGCACAGGGGAGCCCAAGGGAGACTAGCTGAGGGGAGGAAGGGAGACCTAGTTTGGGGGTGTTTCAGCTCACAAGACACCCAAAAATAGCCATTCAGTGAAGCTGAAAGTGAAGGCAATTGGGCAAAGAGGTAGCCAAGCAGAAGGGCCCTGCTGCAGTGGTGGCTGTCAGTTCCAGTCTGGCAGCTTGTCCAGGGCCGCCCCATCTCCACCCCCTTGGTGTTTGAACTGAGAAGTTCAGGAGAAAGGGCAGCTACAGTAGGGAGCAATCCTTGGGTATGTTAACATGTAGAAGCTGGGGTGGGGGGAGTGCTTGCCTCGATGTGCTGGGGAGGAGGGCTGTCTGGCCTCATGTCCAGGTGAGGGAGGTGCCTTTCCCCTCTCTAGGATGTTGCCTCCTAAAGCTCCCCTTCCCCCACAGGCTCTGATTGTCTTCTGGAAAGTCATTTCCCTCTCTAGACCTTGTGGAAGGTTTGGTTGCATGGTCTTGGAGCTCCCTTCCAGCTGTCACTATCTCATCTGTATTCTAAGGCCCCTTTCAACTTGGACAGTGGGTGTTCTGTGTTGTAAAATCCTTTCTAGCTTTGGGCTTTTGGTTTTTTATTTCACTACATTTCATATCTGCCCAAGATTCTTGGTTACTTCTTTCTAGGGAGTCCTTTCTCCCCAGCTAGGCTGTAAGCCTCCTGAGGGGTAAGGCCCAATTCCCCCATCTTATAGAACACAGGGCCAGACCCAGAATGGAGGTGAGAAAAGTTAAATGAATGAAAAGATGAACGTTCTGAGGAGAGGGATTGTCCAGAAAAGATTTCCTCCCTTCCCCCAGAGAGCACTTAGATCATCTCCCCACCTAGCTGTCTGAGCTCTGGCCATTGTCCTGCATCCCGAGCCCCTAAGATTCCTAACAGATGAGAGTAGGCAGAGAGGGCTAGGACAGAGGCTGAAAGGTTCTCTGGTTAAGAGGGCGGTCTCTGACCTCATCTCTTCTTGGGAGACATTGGGAGCCAATGGGGTTGTGCAGAGGGGATGGCTGGTGAGGCCACAGCTATGGGCTGAGGGCAGGTGCAGAGAGCTTTGACTGCTGGAGTGTGGGTTGCCACCAACCTCATCCCTCTAAATTAAATACATTTGCCATGTACCTTTCCCTACCAGCCTTCCCCCCCCCCCAATGTAGTGAGAAAAGCATCTAGATTGGGCATCAAGAGACCTGGGTCCAAGTCATGACTGGTCAAGTCCCACACTAATAAATAAAATAAAATATGGGAATACAGAATTGAGAGCTAGAAGGGACCTTCAAGGTAATTGAGCTGAATCTCTCAATTTACAGAAGAGGAAACTGAGGCCCAGTAAGAATTTTGCCCAAGTAAGCCATAAGTGGTCTTCTAATTCCAATCCAGCTTTTCACCTTTCTGTTTAAAAAAAAAAAAACAGGTACTATTTTGTTTTGACACAACAAATACTTTCCAACAAACACCCAAAAGCCAAAGAACCTTCCCCCAAAACAGTTAAGCAAAAATTGGCAGTGAGTGGTGACTGAGAGGATGGGTCACTCTCCACTCTTACCTGTTGTTTGTTACTGGAAAGGAAGCCCATGGTCTCTAGCTTCCACAGGTAGGTCCCAACATTGGTCATTTTATTTGATGTCTCTATGAGTATAACAACATTTATTTGCACCATCTGCAACCATGATACACCATTTGCATCACTGTGTGTATTGGTCCTTTGGCTCAGCTCACTATATATCACCTTATGTAAGTATTCCAAATTTTCTCTGAATTCTTCATACTCATTTATCCTCACAGGGTCAGAGCCCTTTCCCAAAATATACAGTACCACTATTTGCTGCTAAAATCTTTTCCAGTATTTCATGGTTCTGGAACTCTAAACCTTCTTCTCCTTACATATTCAGTTGGAATTGGATGGTCTTTCCCAGCTCCAAATGTTCTAAGGGCCCTCCTGACATTTTGTGTCCTACCTCCCAGATCTGACATTCTCTACAATTCGGGCCCCTTCTAACTCTGATGTTCTGTTCTAAGGGCCCTCCTAGTTCTGACAGTCTGTGTTCCAAGGGCCCTCCCAGTGTGTTCTAAGGGCTCTCCTACCAAGGTAAGGAAGTGGATAGATAGTTCTCCAGCCCTGGAGTCAGGGGAACCTGGCTTCAGACACTTCTTAGCTTTGTGCCCCTGATCAAGTCACTTAACCCTGTTTGCCTCAGTTTCCTCCTCTGTAAAATGATCTGGAGAAGGAAATGGTAAACCACACCAGTATCTTTGCCAAGAAGACCACAAATGGGGTCATGGAGAATCAGACTTGACTGAAACGATTTAACAAACTTCCGACATTCTTCTCCTTTGTCAGGTTCCTCCCAGTAACACTCTCGGATGTTCTGTTTTCCTCTCCCAGGTGCCTGTGAGAATGGTGGCAAGGTCCTAAGGCCATGTTCCACACCATGACATGTTGGCTTCAGCTCCTAAGCCTTCATCTGGTGCTCCTGAACGGGGCTCCGGGGGCAGGCTGTCCAGCCCGATGCGAGTGCGTCCCGCAGCTCCGCTCTGTGGTGTGCCACCGCAGACGCCTCACGGCCATCCCAGAGGGCATCCCCACAGAGACCCGGATCTTGGAGCTGAGCCGAAACCGCATCCGCTGCCTCAACCCTGGCGACCTGTCGCCCTACCCGCTCCTGGAGGAGCTGGACCTCAGTGAGAACGTCATCGCCCACGTGGAGCCCGGTGCCTTCGGGAACCTGCTGCACCTGCAGATCCTGCGCCTGCGCGGCAACCAGCTGAAGCTCATACCCCCGGGTGTCTTCACCAAGCTGGGCAACCTCACGTTGCTTGACCTGAGTGAAAACAAGCTGGTAATCCTGCTGGACCACATGTTCCAGGATCTCAGGAACCTGAAGCGGCTGGAGGTGGGGGACAACGACCTGGTCTTCATCTCCCAGCGGGCCTTCTCAGGGCTGCTCGCCCTGGAGGAGCTTACGCTGGAGCGCTGTAACCTCACCACTCTCTCCGGGGAGTCACTGGCGCACCTCCAGAGTCTCGGAGCTTTGCGCCTGCGATACCTGGGCATTCCTGCCCTGGAGGAGCACAACTTCCGCCGCCTACCGGGTCTGCTCCATCTGGAGATCGACAACTGGCCCCTGTTGGAGGAGGTGGGTTTGGCTTCATCCGGACTGGGGTGGAGGAGGTCAGAGGGGGAGGGGCAAAAAGAAGTTCCTGAATTAAAAAAAAAAAATCTTTAAACACTTTGGAGAAGCGGTGTGGGTGATTTTCAGAGGTAGGAGCAGTGGGGTGCCATAGAAAGAACTTTAGATTAGGGGTCAGAGGCCCTGGGTTCAGAACCTGTGTGACTTGGAACAAGTAACTTCACCTGCTACACCTCATTTTCATTATGGGGACAATGAGGGTGTTGGGTTGAATCCTGATACTACTATTTACTACTAGCTGTGTGACCTTAGTCTAGTTAAGTCAGCAGGTATTAATCATTTACTGTGTACCTAAGGAGGCAGCTAAGTGGCTCCAGTGGATAGAGTTCAGGCCTGGAGTCAGGAAGACCTGAGTTCAAATGTGACCTCAGAAACTCACTAGCTGTGTGACCCTGGGCAAGTCACTTAAACTCTTTTTACTTAAATCCACTGAAGAAGGAAATGGCAAACCACTGAAGTATCTTTGCCATGAAAACCCCACAGGGGGTCAGGAAGAATCAGAGGGGACATGTGCCTAAGCACTGAGGATACAAATAAAGGGAAAAAACAGTCCCTGCCCTCAGGTAGCTTGTGGTCTAAAGGAGGAGACAACAGAAGGAAGGCAGTAGGATTGAGGAGGGCCAGGAAAGACTTTCTGTGGAAGGAGAGATCTTAGTTGGGATCTGAAGGAAGATGGGGGCCAGGAGGCAGAGAAAAGGAGGGATAACATTCCAGGCCTGTGAAATTGCATAGTCTCATTGCCTTTATCTAGAAAAAGAGGCTAGGTTAGGGGCCTCCCAGGAGGAAATGCATTGGATGTACATTGGAAATGCCAGTGGTCTGGGAGTCAGGGAGAGCAGGGTTCAGATACAGGCTCTCTTCTTTTAATTAACATCAGTGAAACCTTGGACAGACCCAGGACCTACATCTGTGTCTCCAGCAATAGGAAAGCCCCTCCACTGCTTTATGCCTCAGTTTCCTTATCTGTAAAGGGTATCAAAGGAGAGGATTGAATTACATTTTCTCTCAAAGTCTCTTCTAGCTCCAACATTATTATTAGAAATCCATATATGGGATTTTCGTTATCTATTTAATTATTTTCAGCTTCATTTAAATTACTAATTAAGCCAAGGCTGCTAGCATGACATCTGGTAGAAGGTAGTTGCACAACTGTTGTGGCAGGCAGATGTTTAGACCCTACTGATCCCTGTGTGCTAGCTAATTAGGAAAAGAATTTTTTGCTAAAAATCTCAGGAGGGTCACATGTGGTAGGTAGATAGGCTGCAGATTGGATATCTGGGGATCAAATAATTTATAAGGTCCCTTCCAGCGCTGACATTCTGTGCTCCCAAAGGAGGGGAGTTGAAGGGTGATTGCTTTTTGATGGCAGAAGAAAAGATTTGTAAGGAGCACATCAGGATTTTTTTCCACTGAAGCTGATCAAGTCGTCTTCGTCCTCCCCCATGCCTCTGTTTCCCTTCCTGTAAAATGAGGGAGCTGGCCTAGATGAAGTCTGGAGTCCCTGCCAGTTCTAGTACTGTATTCTCAGGTCGTTTCCCCCCTAGCTCTGATGTTCTGTGATATGTTCCAGGTCACAGCCAGCAGCCTTCAAGGCCTCAACCTGAGCTCACTGTCGGTCACCTACACCAACATCAGTGCGGTGCCAGCAGCGGCCCTGCGTCACTTGGCCTACCTCACCTCGCTCAACCTCTCCTACAATCCCATCAGCACGGTGCCACGGGGCTCCTTCCGAGACCTGGTGCGTCTGCGGGAGCTGCACCTGGCAGGGGCCCTGCTGGCCGTGGTGGAGCCCCAGGCCTTCCTGGGCCTGCGGCAGATCCGCCTGCTTAACCTCTCCAACAACCTCCTGGCCACGCTGGAGGAGAACACCTTTCACTCCATCAACACCCTGGAAACGCTGCGTGTGGATGGCAATCCCCTGGCCTGCGACTGCCGCCTCCTGTGGATCGTGCAGCGGAGGAAGACGCTGAACTTTGACGGGCGGCTGCCTTCCTGCGCCACACCCGCCGAGGTGCGAGGAGATGCGCTCAGGGACCTGCCCGACTCCACCCTCTTTGAGTACTTTGTCTGCCGCAAGCCCAAGATCCGGGAGAGGCGGCTGCAACAGGTCTCGGCCACCGAGGGCCAGGCTGTGAGCTTCTTCTGCCGGGCCGAAGGGGAACCGGAGCCCAGCATCACCTGGGTGACTCCCCAGCACCAAGTGGTGACTGGCGCCAGCGGCGGGAGGACCCGGGTGCTGCTGGGAGGCACTCTGGAGATCCGGGAGGCCCAAGGCCAGGACAGCGGGACCTACGTCTGTGTCGCCAGCAATGCCGGCGGCAATGACACGTACTTTGCCACGCTGATGGTGCACCCCGCAGCCAACCGGACCCTGGGGCCTGGTGAGGGGGGGGACATGGCAGCTCGAAACGACACGCAGCCACCGCGCTTCCCCTTAGACCTTACCACCATCCTGGTGTCTACAGCCATGGGATGCATCACCTTTCTGGGAGTCGTTCTGTTCTGTTTCCTCCTGCTCTTTGTGTGGAGCCGGGGCCGGGGTCAACACAAGAGCAACTTCTCTGTCGAGTACTCCTTCCGCAAGGTGGATGGCCCCGCCGCTGCGGCTGGCCAAGGGGGCGCCCGCAAATTCAACATGAAGATGATCTGACCCCGCCCGGCCCCCTGGGATGGCCTCTGCCCATCAGCCCCCTTCCTGCCTCCCTCCTGTCTGGGTGCTCCCATATTCCCTCCTTTCACCTGCTCTGGGGTGTGAAGAGGGGTGGGTAGCCAGCCCGGAGTTTGGAGTCAGAGGACAACTACCATTTATTAGCTACGGGACTTGGGGAAGTCCCTCCCCTGTCTGAGCCTCACTTTGCTTATCTGTAAAATGGGGGAAGGGGACATTAAGTCTCTGAGGGCCCTTCCCTTCTGACTTTAAATTCACTGGTCCTATGATCCTTCTCTCTACTGGAGAGTAGATCTCCAAGGGGGAAGGGGAAGGTGTCCACTGGGAGGCACCTTGGCTGGGGTAAGATGATGAGGGAAGGGGCATGTAATCACCTCAATGTCTTGAGGGGGAGGGAACACAGAAGAGATTTCCATGCCTGGGAAACTCAAGGCCCTGGCATCCAGTGAGGAAAACCTGACCTCAGAACCTAATCCCCTATCTATCCACCTCCTACAGGGCCTGGGTGAGTGTCTCCCATCCTACCTTAACCTGGTTTTTAAAAAAATAATCAACTATGCATTTCTCAAAGGGTGGGGAAGGAGAGGGGAGACACAACCAGGGCTGGTGGAGGGGGATTTATTTCCTTCCCCAAAATAGAAAAATGCCTTCTGGCAGAGATTTTTTTTTTCCAGGATGCATTTCTAAAGGGTTTTCAGCCAAGGTCTTCTGAGCCCTGATGGGGCTTTAACTCTGGGGAAAACAGATAATCTGTTCTCCTTTTCTGTCTTCCTCATGCCCTATGCAGAACTTAGGTCTCCCAGAGAAGGGGATGGAAGGGGTTGAGACATCCTGTGGCATCTTTCAGCTGTTTGTGGGATCAACAGGTGAGACATCAGTAACCCCGCTGCTAGCTAACACTGGGGGCTCCCACCTGTAGTCCATGTGGGGGGTACCATGCAGTTTCTACCCAGATCATAGTGAGGGCACATGTGCAGCTCAAACTCAGAGCCCCATTGACCATGGAGCTGACACCCACAGCCTCCTCGTAGGGGGCAACTCTAGCTGCCTTCACTACTGCCCAAGGTCAGTGACAGGGATAAGAGTGACCTTTGCCCCTAGCATCTCCCACTCCATATTCATAGCTCATATTCTCCCATATGGCCCTGTGGGGGGAAGGGGAGATTGACACAGTGAAAATCAAGCTAGAAAAAACATGGGCTCAGCTTCCACACCAACAAAATACTTGGTGTATATGACCTAGCAAATGGTCTGTTGACCTAATGGTTAGAGCTCCTCTGTGAGTGAGACCAAAGTCACTGCTTCAAGTTGGTAAGTTGGCTTTGTCATGTCTTCCCCTATCTCCAGCCAGAAGCCTGAACCCATACCCAGATTGAGGCCTGGACAGTAGACATGCCTAACCCTAGTCATCTGTATGCAAACATGGGTCAGTCATCATAGAGGCATGGGGAAGGGAGTGGATGTTGTGTGTAGTACCCCCCCTCCCCCACTGCTAGGGATGCATTCAGAGGAGGGAGGGCATTAATTGAAGGCCGTGTTCTGTAAGAACCAGTACAAGGGAACTGAGTCAGTTTAGTCTGGAGAAAAGAAGACTTGGTTGGGGGTGGGGATGATAGCTGTCTTCAGGCCTTTCCCTGGCCTATGGAAGAAGGTCTTCCTCTTCTTGGCCTTAGAGGGCAGAATGGGTGGAAGTCAGGGAAAGAGATAGGTTTTAGTTGTATGGGGAGAAAATTTCCCAAGAATTAAAACTTGTGTCAATTGACTTGGGAAAGAGTTGGGTTCCCCAGCACTGGCTCAAGTTACCCACTAATTGGGTATGTTGTAGGGGGTAGACAGGGTGACTTTTCTGGTCCCTTCCTACTCAGAGATTGTGTGGGCTGGGCCCTATAGGAAAGGAAGTAATGGTGGGGGGGGGGGGGGGGAAGAGGAGGAAGAGGTAGGAACAGGCAAAGGTGTCCCTGGCTCAAAGAAAACCACCAGCTTGGTCCTAGAGCCTGGAAATGGAGAGGGGAGGGAATCCACCAGGAAAAAACAATTTGCTTCAGAAAAGATACAGAGAGGGCTAAAACTCTGGGATGGGAGCTCATGGGATTGTGGGTCCTGGTGGTGGTAATGAATGGCACTTTAGACCCCAACTTCCCCCAGTGAAACTGCTTTTCAAAAGGTTTCTTCCAGGAGAATGGAGGAATAGGGGAGAGGGAGGCTCTTTTTTTAATGAAACATCCGGTCCAGTCCCTTCATTTTTCAGAGGAAATTGAGTCTCAGAAAGGTTAAGTGAGCTGAATGGGGGAGGGGGAGAAGGGGGATGGGATGCCTGCCACTGTCTTTGTTCTTCAGTAGTCAGGGTTGGGGGATGGGGTTCCAAAGGCCTGCTCATCACATGTCATTCCTCATTCTGCTGCTGGCTGTGGCCTCAGTTTCTCCTCTGCATGGTGGAGCTGGAGGTGGGCACAAGATTTAGACAACCCCAGTTTATTTCTTGCCCTGAGTCACTTCTTCATTTTGACTGTCCCAGTATAGCTTTTCCTGTCACAGAGATGGAGCTTTGGCAATCACAGGAAGTTTGCTCATTGGGAGGAAACACTTTTTGAAAAAAAAATTTATCAATAAAAAAAAGTAGAAATTATAGTTACCTTTCTGTTCTCCAGAATCATAGTGACTATGAAATGTTAGAGCAGGAAAAGACCTCGGGGAGCTTCATATAGGGAGGCAGGGTGGTACAATGGAAAGAGTAATGACTCAAGAGTCGGAGGACCTGAGTTCAAATCCTGCTTCTGATGCTGACTGCCTGTGTTAGCCTGGACAAGCTGTGTAATCCCCGTGGGTCTGTTCCACATTTGTAAAGTGAAGAGGTTGGACTAGATGACCTCTGAGGTCCCTTCCAACTTTACCACTTATGAAGAGGAAGAGGCAGAGACAGGCAAAGGTGGCCCTGGCTCAACACAGAGCCCTTATTTTATAGTTGGAGACTGAGTCCCAGATAGGGAAGCAAACCTCAGATTCAGAGGTCACAAGAGGAAAAGGAGGCCAGTTAGCCCAGGGACCTAGTAGGAGGGGCTCCAGTGACCCATGGGCAATCCTGAGTGCTGCCATCCACCCATCTGCAGCTGCCTAGTAGCCCAATATGCTAAGCTCCGGTTTCTTGCAAAAAGGTTGTCAGGAATCAAGGAAGCCCAGCAGTGGGAGACAGGAAGGACAGAGAGAAGTCCTGAGCTGACATCAGGGGTTAAGATAAAGAAATGGGGGAATCAGAACCTGTGTGACCCTTGGTAAAACCCTGCCTGCTTTTCTCTGAGTCTCCCTTTTTGCTGTATAGGGAGAGGGTTGGACTAAATCTCTAAGGCCCTGGTTTTGGCTAAAGGGAAACAGAGATGTGGTTTTTCCTTTTAGGGCTATGCCAGGCATGTCCCTGGGGATCCAGAGATGAAGGTTGGTGGAATAGGTTTCCCTACTCCCACCAGAGTCAAAACTGCTAACAGACTGGTGTAAGCATCCCAGCTCTGGGGAGAGCAAGGGGATGGGAGGGATGACTGAGTAGAGAGTCTGGGCACTGGGACTCATAGACCGAAATCCCAACAGCAGTGGACATGGTGGGTGAATTAAGACAAGTCATCTTCTCTGGGCCTACTTCTTCTTTTCTGTAAAATGGGAAAGTCCAACCCTCCTTCTTTCTAAGATAACATAGATGAGGTCCTTTTTTTTTGAGACAAGAAGTCTTGCCTCCCCTGGGGCCAGAGAATTGATTAGCTGTGGGTAGATAGGCCTCAGAACAGTGGCCTTTTTCCCACTTCCATCTGATCTTTCTCTTTTGCAGAAGAAATGAGTAAATCCCTTTTTGGCCCCCTCCCCCATAAAATACCTTGTCCTCACACTTGATTTTCTTTATAAAAGCATGTGTGATCTCTCTAAGCCCCCACTGGCTTCTGCCTCCTTATTGGGGTACATGTGGTTGTAGGGGGAGGTCAGAAGGGGAAACCTTAGCTGAGACCATCCTTCATTGTACGTTCAGAGACATTAGGCATGCCATTCATCACAAAAAGGGCTACCCTAGTCTCTGTTCCTGCAGACAATAAGGCTCTGGCCCCTGAAAGCCTAGGGAAGGAAGGCCCCAGTCTTGGCAAATCTGTGAATGGATCATTCTTGAGCAGCAGAACTCTCATATGTTCAGTTAGTAGAAAGGTCCATCAGGAAATGGGGTAAGCCAGGGTGAGGACAGGCAAACAGGACCTATCATAAATGGGATTTGCCACCTGTGGCTGAGGGGGATGGGGTGGGATCACTATGGTCAGACTCTACCTGGAATACTGTGTTTGCTTCTGTTCCCACATTTTGGGAAGGCCATTGACAAACCAGTGTCCCTTCAGAGGAGGCCAACCAGACAGGGGGAGGACTAGTTGAAGGAACTGAGAATCTTTGGCTTGGAGGAAAAAAGGATGTGGGATAGGGAGGGGAAACATGAAAACTCTTCAATGTCATGTGGAAGAAGCAAGAGACTTGTTCTGTTCGCCTTCAAAAGACAGAACTAAGCAGGCGGTGGAAACTTCGAAGAAGCTGATGCCAGCCTAACAAAGAAATCCCAACAGGAAGAGTGGTCCCAAAACCCTATGAGGTGGTGAGTTCCTCTTCAGTGGAAAGCAGAGGCTGCAGAATCACTTCTCAGGGACTTTGTAGACAGGAGGTTCCCTGTCAGTCTATTAGACTTCATTAAATGACAGCTCTGTGCCAACACTGTGCTAAGCTCTGGGGACAGGAAGAAGGGAACTCTCACAGTTTAATGGGGGAGGGGGGGTTGAAAAAATGCAAACAACAACTCTTTGCAAACAAGAAATCTCTAACATAAATTGGAGGTGGCCTGGGGGAAAGGCACCAGCATTAAGGAGGTTTGAGAAAGGTTTCTTGTAGGAGGTGAGATTTTTGGCTGAGACTTGAAGGGAGCCAGGAGGCAGAGCTAAGGAGGAAGAAGATTCCAGGCATGGAAATGCCCAAAGTCAGGAGATGGAGAATGCTTTGGAGGAATAATGGCAAGGAGGACAGTGTCACTAGAAATACTTAAAAGTGAGTAAGGTGTAGGAAGACTGGAGAAGTTGGAAAGGCTTTAAAAGCTAAATGGAGTTTTGTATTTTATCCTGGAGGCATTGGAATGAATGGAGGGGGGGAAAGTGACAGGGTCAGACCTGTGCTTTTGGAAGATCACTTTGACAGCTGAGTGGAGGAAGGAGAGACCTGAGGCAGTTAGACTCACCCGCAGGCTACTGAAGTAGTTTAGGCATCAGATGATGAGGGCCAGAGTGCACCAGTGCCCTGGCCTGACAATTGATTGGAGATGGGGAGGGGGAGGGAGAGTGAAGAGAGGAGAGTGATATTTAGGTTGTGAACTTGGGTGCCTCAGAGAATGATGGTACCCTCAACAATAATAGGGAAGTTAGGAAGAGGAAATGATTGGGGGGGGGGGGAGAATGAGTTCAGTTTTGTATATGTTGAGTTTAAAATGGCTACAAGACATCAAGTTCAAGATGTCCAATAATCAGTTGGAGATGTGAAACTGGAGGTCATGAAAGAAGTCAGGGCTGGTTAAGGAGATTTGAGAATCATTGGTATAGAGATGGGAATTAAATCCTTGGGAGCTGATGAGATAAGTGAAGCAGAATAGAAAGAGGAGAGAAGAAGGTCCTGGGACATCATGATTAAAGGAAGAGAAGAGAATTTGGGGCTGGGGGTGGGGGAGAGAGATAATGATTCCGTTTTGTACACGTTGAGTTGAAGACGTGTATGGGACATCCAATTTGAGAGGTCTGAGAGGTAACCAGTTGGAGATTCAAGATTGGAGGTTGGGAAGGTTTGGCATGGACAAATACATCTGAGAATCGTCTTTGTGGCAACTGACTGAGATCTCCAAGTGAAACAGTGTAAATAAAGAGCCTTGGGGGACTTCCACGGGGGTATAACTTGGACTAATTGCTTCTAACCTTGTGATTCTGATCTCAACACCTGATCAGATTCTACCTGCTAACCCAGCTCCCAGCAGTCCTCTGCCTCCTCAGCCACATCACTGGGCCCACCTGGGATCCTCCCTGAGGCTACAACTAAGGGATAATGGCCTTCCCTTATTTCCTTTCAGGAGAAAGACCCTCCATATAGTTTTTTTAAGTGCCTTTTCTTTTAATTTTTTCAATGAACAAAAAAAATCTAGTCTCTCCTTCCCACCTCCCTCCCCCTCATCCCAAAGGCTTTCTGTTGAGTGTGAGAAACTTCAGGTATAAACACTCCTTAATGCCTAACTCCAAGTGGGCATTATTTCAAGGACCAACTGAGAGCTTTGCTATCCTATCCTGGAGATTTCTGCATTCTCTACGCCTTGGGCCAATCTGCTAAGGACAGCCCATTTGGAGCCCATATTCTATTCAGTTCTTCCCTTTTGGGTCTACCGGTGGGCTCCAATTTTTCCTATATGTAGCTTGTTTGTACGTAGTTCATAGTATGTTGTCTCTGTCATTAGACTGTGAGCTCCTTGACAGCAGGGACTTTCTACGAACGACCAGGCTTAGCACAGTGTCTGACACAGAGCAGTTATTTAATAAATTCTAATAGACTGAGCATGGAGAAAGCAGGTAGCTGTCCATCTGCTAAGGCCTTCCTCTCTGAGGCAGGCTGTGCTATCCTCCCAGCAGCTCCCTGATGTTCTTAGACTTCACCTCCAAAATGCCACATAGGGTAAATCCCTCCTTTCATTCCCTGCTTCCCAATTTCCCTACTTATGTTTGAGTCCTAGAGTGGAAGCATTGCTTCTGAAGTTAGAGGAACTAGATTACAATTGCTCCCCTGATACCGTGTTTCCCCAATAATAAGATACTGTCTTATTATTTTTTTTGGAAAGAAAAACACCAGAGGGCTTATTTTCAGGGGAGGGCTTATGTTGTCCTGCCTCAGCTCTCCTCTGAGGCACTGCTCTCAATGGCGGCAGCAAGCAAATCACTGGGGAAGAACAGGATGATGCGCTCACTGCTGCTGCTCTGATTGGATGCAGCTCGGAGCTCGGCGTGTGTTTCACGGGGGGGGAGGGGGGACACAGTGCATACAGAGGGTACCATAATGTAGCGTGTAGCGCAGGGGATCACCTTCACTGCAGTAGCAATCTCAATAGGGCTTATTTTCGGGGGAGGGCTTATTTTAGAGGAATCTTACACAGTAAGGGGAGGGCTTATTTTCGGGATAGGTCTTATTATCAGGGAAACACGGTATAAGCTACCTGCGGGACTTTGGGCTGGTCATTTAGATTCTCAGCCTTGGCTTCCTCATCTGTTAACTGAGGGGGTTGACCTTGAAGGCTTCTGAGGTCCCTTCCAGCTTTGGATTTCTGAAGCCTATGAATTCTCAACCATGTCCAGAATTGAATTGTCTAGCAACTCCGGTTTCTTTGTCTTGTTGTTGAATCATTTTTCAGTCATGTCTGATTCTTGGTGACCCCATTTGGGGTTTTCTTGGCAGAGATACTGGAGTGGTTTGCCGTTTCCTTCTCCAGCTCATTTTACAGATGAGGAAACGGAGACAAACAGGGTTAGGTGACTTGCCCAGGGTCACACAGCTAGTAAGTGTCTGAAGCTGAATTTGAACTCAGGAAGATGAGTCTTCCTGACCCCAGGACTGGTGCTCTATCCATTGCAACTCCCAGCTGTCCAGTTTCTTCATCCCCTAGGAATTCAGAGACCCAGGAGGGAAGGATTCTGATCCCAGCTTTGTCACTAATTCACTTTCTTCTCTGGATCTCAGCTGCCCCATGTATAAAAGCAAGAGGTCAGGCTAGGCCAGCAGTTCTCAAAGTGTGGTCTAGGGACTGTGGGAAGTCCTCATGGTCAAAGCTATTTTCATAATAATGCTATTTTAATATATAATATAGTAAATATCAATAGATATAACCCACATAAACAAAAGCTCTTAGGGCGTGGGATTCTCAGCTTTTTTAGAGTGTAAAGGGATCCTGGGAACTGTTGGGCCAGGTGATTTCTCAGGTCCTCTCCAGCTCCAAGAATCTGCCAGGTGATAACACACATCTGCAGGGCTCAGTGCTTTATGGCATGATACCATGGAGAGGAGACAAGGATCATCACTCCCATTTTATGGCTAATAAATGATTGTGTTTCCATAGCATTTTATGGTTTATAACGAGGCTTCCTCATGCTCCCTGTGAGGTAGGGACACAGGACAAATATTATCCCTTCTTTACAAATAAGATGTTAAAGCTCAATCCCCATCAAGGTTCCCAGAGTGCTTCACAAATACATTGGCTCCCTGGGGCCTCATAACAACGGGCACCTTCCTCCAGCCTTGCCCTTGACTCCTGGGGTCCGAGGCTCTTCTCACTACACAGCCAGCTGACCCAAAGGGACTTGCCTCTGCCGGACAGCTGATAAGTGGTGGAGGCAGCCTGCAAGGCAGGTCTCCTCAGTACAAAGCTTGGCACTGGATCGGCTATACCAGGCTGGCTGTCTCTCAGGTGGAAGCTCACGCTCATTCCTCAGTTAATGACTTCCTGTAGCTAAAAGCTTGACAGGGCATGGGAATCCTCAGAGGATAGCATTCCCCCTGCCCCCTAAATCATTGCTTTGGGAAGGTAGTAGTGGTTCATTTAATCAGTCAATCAAGAAGCATTTATTAAGCACCTACTTATGCTTAATAGCCAATGCTAATACAAAGGAAAAAATGAAGCAGTCCTTGCTCTCAAGGAGTTTATATTCTCTTGGAGAGCTAACATGTACATATCCATATGGATTATACACACACATTTATATATACATATACATAAGCATATATATGTATGTGTGTTTCTCTATATACACACCTACACAGAGTAGGAGTGAAATCCCTCCTTTCCCCCCACCCCCACTAGCAAGTGACTAACATGAAGTAAACAAACTGATTAGAGGCTGGAAGGCCATGGTATCTTGTAATCAGCCAAAGCCATATTAAAGATCTTGTCTCTCTGGGCCTTCAGCTGAATATGCCTTTATCAGAGGAAGAAACCATAAATCATCCCAGGAGAGATGCTGAGAATACCAAAAATGTAAGGTCAGAGTGTGTGCTGGACCTGGGACTGGCAGTTCTGGGCACATGCGCCTGGAGGACTCTCTCCGTCTGTCTGTCTTTGGTCTATTGGTCTGTCTCTCATGTATACACATAAACACATGTTCAGGCATTAAGTTATAGAACCATAAGATATCAGAGCTGGCAGGAGCCTTAAAAAGTAGACTGTCAGAGTTGGGAGAACCCGTAGAATACAGAATGTCAGAACTTTAGGACATGAAAGAAATAGAGCTGGGGCAGCTAGGTGGCACAGTGAGTAAAGCGCGGCCCTGGAGCCAGGAGGACCTGAGTTCGGTTTCGGCCTCAGACACTTAACACCCACACACAAAAAAAAACTAACCGTGTAACCCTGGACAAGTTACTTAACCCCAATTGTCCTTCAAAAGGCCAAAAAAAAAAAAATAGAGCTGGGATAAATCTTAGAACATGGAATGTCAGAGCTAGGAGGGACCTCAGAACAAAAAATGAGAGAAATGGGAGGGAGACTTAGAACGACAAATGTCAAAGCTAGGAGTAATCTTAGAACATTGAATGTCAGAGCTGGGAGGGACCTTAGAGCACAGACAGTCTGGGTTGGAAGAGACCAGTCCAACACCCTGTTTTAAAGAGGAATAAAAAGGGGCAACTAGGGGGTGCAGTAAATAGAGCACCGGCCCTGGAGACCTAAGTTCAAATCCGGTCTCAGACACTTAACACAAAAAACTAGCAGTGTGACCTTGGGCAAGTCACAACCCCAACTGCCCTACCTTCCCCCCTCCAAAAAAAAATTTTTTTTTAAATAAAAAAAAGAGGAATAAAGAGAGGATCAGAAAGGGGAAGTGATTTGCCCAAAGTGACACAACTTTAATAACAGGTCTAGGTCTAGAACCCAGATATTCTGACTCCCTGTCCTAGGCTCTTTCCAAAATCCTGCACCATCACCTATCTGAAATGAGGGTTCTAAGTCTTGTTTCTGCCATAAACTAGCAATGTGATTTGAAATAAGTTACTTGCCCTCTCTGGGCTCCTGTGGGCTCTGGTATAAAGTAGAGAAAGTAGCCCCATTTCTGCCTCTCTGTCCTGGAGGGGACATGAAGAGCAGATGAAACCAGCCAGGAGGGGTAAATCCTTCTCATTGCTGGGTAATCCACCACATTCACTGCCCTTCTTAAAATCAGATAAAAGACAAAGCAGGTGTTTGGCTATTCTGATATTGAAAAATATGACAGATGTTTTGAAATAAGAACGAATGGCATGATAATCAGATCAGAGTGAGGAGACGTGGTTGGTGCCTGTGTCCCGAAAGGGTGGGAGGTGAAAGTTGCCCAGATGGGAGCAGTGGACTGTGGAGGCCAGAAAAGTGAGGTATCCTCTTCCTTGGTTAGACACCGCTCCCCTCCCCACACCCTTGGAGTTCCAAATTCTGTTCTAGGAACCACATTTTAGGAAGGACATTGACAAGCTAGAGATTTTCCTGGGGAGATCAGCCAGGATAGGGAGAAGACTGGAGCCCCAGGCTGCTTTGAAGATCCATTGAAAGAAATGGGTTTGTTTAGCCTGGGGAAGACAACACATACTGGTCTGTCATAGGAAAGTCTCATAAACTCAGTCTTGCTAAATGGATAGAACCAGGAGTGGGTGGAAATTTCAGAGGGGCAGATTCTGGCCCAATATAAGGAAATAGTTACAGTCATGACTCTTGACTGAACGACTAACTTGACTGTCCAAATGGATTATCTCAGGAGGGTAGCAAGCTTCCCATCACTGGAGGTGTTCAAGTGGAAATTGGATAAATACCAGAGAATTTTGTAGATGGTTTTCCTATTCCAGTATAGATTATACTGGATGACCTTCTAACTCTGTGTTCTTAAAAGTACCTTCCTCCAAGAGCAATCCCTTGAAAGGCCCCAAAGGAAAGGGTTAGAGTCTTACCCAAGGCCTCCAGGACTCATAAATCTCCCCCAGGTTCCCAAGAGGTTTCTGTTCCCCTCCCCAAAAGGTATCTCCAAGACCAGGCAGTAGAGGTTTTAAGGGGTGGGACCAAGGACCAGTTCTGGGTTAAATCAGGGCAAAGAGGAGCTAGGAACCAGATGGTTTTTAATGCACCTTAAAGCTCAGCTGTGCTAATGCACCATTATTATGATGAATATTTCCACCTGGGCCTTCTGGAGAAAAAGCCTTTTCTCTGCATGGAAAGAAAAAACCTTAGAATGTGAAGGGATGTCTGTGATCTGAGGCCCAGAGAACAGAATCTTCTCCTGCCAGATTTTCCGGCTGGTTGGTTGCAAAGAATCATGGTTTCAGAGATTCTGAATGTTGGACATTAGTTAATTTATTAAGTACCTGCTGCATACCAGGAACTGCACTAAGGCTAGAAGAGCCCTCAGAAAGCATCTAATCCAGTCTATGCCCTCTCTGTGACTTCCCTCCATTGCTCCTGGCACAGCAGAAAGGGCACAAGATTTGGAGCTGATGACCAGGGTTTGAATCTTAGCTCTGCCCATTTACCTGTAGGTAAATCTTACTTGGGCAAGATATTTAATTCCTCTGGCCTCAGTTTCCTCATCTGCAAAATGAGAGGGTTGGTCTAGATATCCTGTAAAACCTCTTCTAGCTCTAAATCTGTGATCCTGTGAACTTCCAAGGGGTAGCTAGGTGGCACAGTGGATAGAATGCAGGGTCTGGAGTTAGGAAGATCTAAGTTAAAATCCAGCTTCACACTTACTAGCTGTGTGGCCCTGGGCAAGTCACTTCCCCTGTTTGCCTTAGTTTTCTTACTGTAAAATGAGTTGGAGAAGGAAAGGGCAAAACACTCCAGTAACTTTGCCAAGAAAACCCCAAATGGGATCACAAAGTGTCAAACAGGACTGAACAACAACTGTACTTCCAATGCTAGTTTTGCCCTCTGGCGTCAAGCAAAATAAATCTAATCCCACATAAATCTTTCAAATGCTTGAAGAGATCATCTACCTATATCTAGATTAAGTTTGTTGGAGAGTAGCTTCCCCTCCTGCCAGTTCCATCAACCCTCCCATCCCCTACTCTTACCAATTAGTACCTTCTCTGCCCTATCAGATTAGCAAATTCCCACATAGCATCCCCTAATCTCCGTGATTGACTCTTTACTGTCTGTAGAGGTGAAAGTCCCTCTCCATCTGCTACCTGCTCTGACATTCTCATCCCCAGTGAATTTCTGTTTTCCTGTTCCCTATCCTCACAGAACCTCAATGTTACCTCCCTCTCTCTCTCTCTCTCTCTCTCTCTCTCTCTCTCTCTCTCAATGACCAATCTGTACTCCCCCTGGGGACAGGAGCAGTTTCCCAGAGGAGTGGACTAGCCATGGCTGTCAGGGCCCTAGGGGTAACATGGGGGGGGGTTTGTGGAGGGGGATACATCCACCTAAATCCATGACGATACCTCCTGAGCCACCACCAGTGTACTTCCTAATTACCCAAATTAGTCACAACGAAACCATTAATTCTTGAACATGAAATGTTTATTAAATGAGAAGGCAAAAGCAATTATAATCAAACTGTAACCATGTACCCATAAACCTGGGTTTACTCTCCCACCAGTGCACAGGGTGTCTTTCAGGGGAAGAATGGGGACAAACTTACAGAAATCTAGTGGTGAGGTATATAAATTGGGAAACCCATGTGGTTCAAGGTTACCTCAGGACTCTGGACTTTAGGCCCAGATGTCTATGTTCTGTTTACAGAATGTTCTGCACTACAGGTCATTGGCTGGCTGATACCATGCCTCTTCACCACTCTCCTGCTAGACAAAGCTCTGAAGTAATGTTAAGCTCTTTTAGGCTAATAGTACCCGTAAGACTAGAATCTGCAGTTTCATAGGTGAGCTTCCTTGGCTAGGTGATGAGGCAGCTGGACACTCTGAGTGAAAAAGCAATTGCTTTTAAACCCCCGATCTGTCAAGCCATTCATGTCTTGTTCTCTATAGGCTTTGTAGGGTTCCCTACCTCCCACCCCTACTTAAAGCCACAGAAGGAAGTAAAGAAAATGGGTGAGTCATTAAGCCATAGATTTTGCTAGAAGGCAAGGCAGCTTCCTTTTACTTCCCTCAGCTCTTCACCCATAGTAAAAAGTGGCACAGTGGACAAAGCAATGGACCTAGAGTGAAGAAGATCTGAATTCAAATCCTGCCTGACACTAACTATGGGTCCTTGGGCAAGTCACAACCTTTGTAATTGCTGGGAAGGCTGAGGTTAGTGAATCATTTAAACTCAAGAATTCTGAAATGTAGTAGGGCTAAAGCCAACTGGGTGTCTGTACTAAGTCTGCACCAATGTGGTGAGGCCATTGAAGTGGGAAGTGGAGGGTGGAGGTGTGAGGGCTAGGAAGGGTAGGGAATGCCAAGCTACCTCAGTAGGGGCAAAATGACCCAGATCTTTTCATTTGTAAAATGAGGGTAATAATAATAGCACCTATCTCCCAGGATTGTTGTGAGGTTCAAATGAAATGATATTTGTAAAGTACTATATAAATACTAGCTATTTTCCTCCCAATCAGCTCTTTCAAACAACACAACTCTCCTCCAGTCAGATCCACTCTCTACATCAGCAGAGCTTCTCTGTCAGCTATGCTCAGCTTTTGTTGGCCTCTCAATTCCAGGAACTGGACTCTGTGTCTTGTGTTCTTCTATGTTCTGTCTTCTGATGTCTCAGCCTCTGGAAGCAGCTTCTCTCTGGCTTCTCCGATCCCTCTCCTGCTTCTATGGTCACAGACCCATGCCTATCTTATCTCTGACTTTTAATGCCTCAAATCAGGATCTTTTCTCTAACTTACATTGAGAAAAACCAAATCCACATTTCTGTCAGATGATACCAAGAGTCACTGGGTAGTAGTCTCATAGCCCCCAAACAAGTCTTTGATTCAGTATTTCCCAGCAATAACCTTTAAAGTCCTGAAAAGAGCTATATTTAAATTAGCCACTGAGAAACAATACCTTGCAGTTATACCCTTCAGCCTTTCCCTTGGAGGAAAGGCTCTCAGAACATCTCAGAATTTTTATATAAGGTATTTTTTCTTAGGATTTTGCACAAAGTATCCCTTCTCTGCTCCTTTCAGCAAATGTTCAAATTGTTCTTGAGCAATAATCCCCTCTACCACATCCCTTACAAGTCATCTTACTTTTGCTTGAGCACTTGTAGTGAGGGTGAACTTACTCCTTCCAGTGGTGCCACTAATTGTCAGGGAGTTTTTGCGGTTTTCTTCGATCTTTTAATGGAACCAAAATGGCCTTCCCATTGCTCTTAGTTGATCTGCCCTCCAAAGTCCAGCAGAACAGATGTAATCCCTCTTCTACAAACACTGGAAGTTATCTTTCATGTCATGATTAATGTGGAAATATGTAATATAATTTTACATGTCTAGCTTATATCAGATTGCTTGCTGTCCTGGGGAGTGGGGAGAGGAGGGAAATTTTGGAACTAAAAATCTTATAGAAGTGAATGTTGAAAACTAAAAATAAATACTTTTTTTAAAAGGCAAAAAAAAGTTGGAAGATAGCTAACTATCATGTCCCCTCCGCCAGGTCTACTCTTTTCTAGGCTAAACACCCCCAATGTTTTTTTTTCCAAAAAATCCTCATAAAGTGTGATCTCAAAGCACCTTGCTATCTTGGATTGGTATCATTGGATATCATTGGATACCCTCCAACCTTATAAAGGCCCTTCCTCAAATGGGGTGCTAAAAAAGGTTAAGTAATCACACCTGCAATTGCCAGAGAGGCTGAGGCTAGTGGATCATTTAAACTCGAGTTCTGAGATGCAGTAGGGCTAAAGCAACAGTATGCACCAATACGGTGAGCCTATTGAAGTAGGAAGTGGAGGGTGGAGGCATGGGGGGCTGGGAAGGGCAGGGAGCACCAGGCTTCCTAAGTAGGGGCAAAATGACCCAGATCAGAAAAAGCAAAGTGGGGCAAAGCTTCCAGTCATCACTGGGATTGTGCCAATAAGTGGCCACTGCATTTCCAGGTTGGGTGAGACAGACAGATCCTGTCTCAAAAAAAAAAAAAAAGTGTCCAGAACCAAATAGAGTTCTTCAGCTTTGGACTGAGCAGGGTCACATCTGCCTTCCCCTTCCACAGGCACTCAGGTACCTGCATTTTAATAAAATCTCCCTCATCCTAGATTTCTAGATTTCTTCCTCTCATATTCTTCCTGTCTTCTGGTGCTTACAGAAAACTGACTCTGCAGGTTAGTGTAGCCCAAGTTAGTGTACCTTCCCCAGGACTCGTGTCCCTTATTCTCTCGCCTTTTGATAAACTAGACCAGATGTTATCATCTTTTTTGCTCCCCCATTGCCATTTCCCAATTCTCTCTCTCCCAGTAGGTCTCACCAATTTCTCTTCCTTTGAGGCACATCTCATGTATCTCTACCCTATGATCCAGAGTCTTGAGCTGTCACTTGCCTTCCTTTCCCCGGTTTGCAGAATCATAGAATCTCAGATACACAAGGCATTTCAGAGGTTGTCTATCCCACGCTTTGCCTGAATGAGAACCTGCTTTATAGCATCAGCCTGTGTCTGAAGACCCAAGTGAAAGAAAACCCACTGCCTCTCAAGGCAACTCATTCTGTTTGCATAGTTCCAATTGTTAAGAAGTTGTTTTTTTCTTATTGTTTTTGTTTGTTTTTAATTACATCAAGCCCAAAGTTGCCTCTTTGCAATTTCTATCCATTTCTCCTACTTCTGTCCTCTGAAGCCTAGCACAATGTCTAATCTTTTTTCCATAAGTACTTGAAGAAAATAATCATGTCCCCCCTGAGTCTTTTCTAGACTAAGCCTCCTCCCCAGTTCCTTCATAAGGCATGGATTCAAGATTCTGCACCGTTCTGGTGCCCTGTCTGGATGCTCTCCAGCCTTTCAATGTCTTTTCTAAAACATGATATATAGAATTGCAATGATACATCTGGCAGATACAAAGTACAATAGGACTATTGCCCTGCTGGGAGGGAAGAAAGAGAAAGGGGGAAGGAAGGAAGAGAGGGAGGGATGGATGGAGGGAGAGGGGAAGAAAAAGGAAAGAAGGAGGGAGGGAGGAAGGAAAGAAGAAAGAAAGGAGGAAGAGAGGAAGGAAAGAAGGAGAAAAGGGGAGGAAAGGAGGAGAGAGGAAGGAAAGGAAGGATTTATCAATTGCCTACTATGTGTTGGTCACTATACTAAGCACTTTTTACAAATATTATCTTATTTAATCTTCACCACAACCCTGGGAGGTAGGCACAGTTATTATTTACAGGTGAATTATTTACTTGTTGAAGAAATTATTTACAGATGAAGAAACTGAGGAAAGTAGAGGTTAAGTGACTTACCCAGGACCATACAGCTATTAAGTGTCTGAGGCCAGATTTGGACTCAGGTCTTGGACTCTAACATTCTGTTCTATCAAGATGCTAGGAGACACCTGTTTTCCAGAGCTAAGGCCCAGCAAATAAACTGTGCCCTGAGCTTGGCAAAACAACAACCCTTTGCACTCACCCTGTGAATGAGCTCACCCTCTGGAAAAATCATTAATTACTGTATTGCTTTGACCAGCCCCAGGTATTTTTTGAACTTGGAGGAGCACAGGACAAGCTCAGACAAGTACCCATGTTCTGGTCACGAAATCCTGCTATGAATCAAACTTGTCTCATTGTTGCTATTGCCCCTCATTGTCAGGGCTGCAACTCACCACAGAGCCATAGGTATAAGTACTGAGATCTGTCTACACTAAAACAGATCCCCATCCCCCCACCTCCCAAGGAGTGGGGCCCTGGCACATGGATCTAATCTGCTACCTTGCTTGCAATGCATTTCCCTCACTTTGAAATTAAAAGTCTTTTTAATTTCTGACTCTCCTGTTTCTGGCCTGCTCTGTTCGGCTTTAGTTGACCAAAGTTAGAGGCTGGTTCAGTTGGGCTGACAATCCACAGTAACACCATGCTGCCTCTAATCTTGGATATTGTGTCTCTCTATGTAGCCTGAGATGGCCTAGGCTTTCTTGGTCACCACATAACACTTCACTAATACAGGGTTAAGTTCATTAAAACCCCTAGATCTCTTTCAGGCAAACCTATGTTTGGCCACATCTCCCTTATTTTGTGTTTGTGAAATTCAGTTTTTGAACCCAAGGGTAAGACTTGACACTTGTGTCTTTTAAATCTCTTCTTATTAACTTCATTGCAATGTTCTATCTATGAGGCCTGTAGGCCTCATGGAGCCTTCTAGGTCCTCAAGTGCAGCCCTTTGACTGAATCTAAACTTCACCAAAGTTTGGTTCCCCACCCTTAGAATATAGCCTGTCAAGACCTTTTTTTAAATCCTCTCCTCCAGTGCCTTACCTTTGTGTCACCTATAGCCTCGAGAAACAGGCCTTTACTAGAGTCATTGACAACCACGTTCAACAGCAAGGCTCAAGCCCAGATCCTTGAGACGCTGCCAGAGGCTACCTTCCAAAATTACTTCCATTCCTTAGTAACTGCCCTTTGTGAATCAACTAGTCAACCAGTTCTTAATCTGTTGAACTGCATTATCATCTAGCCTCCATCTCTCCATCTTCCCATTTAGAAAGTCAACTAGCATTTATTAAGCACTTACTGTATACCAGGCACTATGCTAAATGCTGGGGATATAGCTATTGGTAGAAAGAAAGGAAGCTAAAAAAGGAGTAGGGGTGGGATGGGAACAGAGCCAAGTGAAACTTGTGGAGAAAGAGGCCCAGATCGCCCCCTTGAAATGGAGGTTCTAGGAGAGGGACCACTCAGTCAAAGGGAGAGGCCCAAAGGGATGGAGGTGAATTCCAGGACTAGAGGGAGGTTTCAGGATCAAGAACTGGGGCATGGTACAAGAAGTCCTCCATACAGCCTAGAGAGGGAAGAGAATTTCCACAAGAATAGCAGGAGAAACTTTAGCAACCATTTCCCTAAAATCCAGGTAAACTCTAGCTCTAGGTAAGCCCAAGACCTACCAGTTAAGTAACCCTCTTATAAAAGAAGATAAAGTTAGCCTGGTATGACCTATTCTTGAGGAAGCCAAGCTGTGTGATCACTGCTTCCTTTTCTAGATGCCCCCTACCCTTTAATAATAATAATACCTTTATTAATATATATTTGAATTTTGCCAGAAACAAAAGTCAAGCTTACTACCTTATAGTCTGAGGAATCCATTCTCTTCCCTTTTTTGAAAATTGGCCCATTTATCCCCCTCCAATCCATCAGCACTTTCCCACTCTTGATCATCTTTCAAAGATCACTGACTGTTTCAGCAGTCACATCTACCAATTGTTCTGTTTTTTCTAAGACTCAAGGATGTCACTTGGGCCAAGTAACTTGAACTCATAGAGGTAGTTGTATGCTCTCTTTGTTCTGTTAAGCCCTTTTTTCAGTTGTGTCCGACTCTTTGTGACCCCGTCTGGGGTTTTCTTGGCAAAGATTCTGCAATGGTTTGCCATTTCCTTCTCCAGCTCATTTTATAGATGAGGAAATTGAGGCAAACAGGGTTAAGTGACTTGGTCAGGGTCACACAGTAAGTGCCTACTAGTAAGTAAACTCACAAAGATGAGCCCAGGAGAAGACTTCAGGCCCAGTGCTCTATCTACTGTCCCACCTAGAAGTTCTCTTCCTCTCCCCTTATTCATATTAGGTACCATCTTCTTCTCAACCATATTTATTCTTTCCAGTGCAAAGATTATTTCTCTTGGCAGAAAAACAAACACACATTAACGTTGTGGTTGTTGTTGCTTAGTTGTTGTTCAGTCGTATCCAACCCTTCAAGTACCCATGGATCATAGCACATTGAGGACCGTTCCCTTATTCCATGCTTGGTTCATAGTCTTATTCATTCCAAAGCTCTTTGGTAACACTTGTTCATGTCATTCATTCGTTAATGACATTATTCATATCATAACATTCATTCAAACAATCCGGTCTTATAATCCATCTTGAGAGGGTCTCAGCAACCACAACCTAAAATCTCCATTCTATCTCAGACACCCCTAGGAGGGTTCCTATTTTGGACTTCACCATCGCCCAAGTCTGTTTGGATTCCATGATCCTGAATTCAGAAAATCCTCCTCGATAATCACTATCTCCAATCTCAATTGTTATCTGTGCAGCAAGGCAATCCTTTTAGCCCCCTCTATTGACTTTTTATGATAGCAGCTGTTCGAAACCCTCTCCTCATGCCCCGAAGGCTGTCATCCTCAACTTTCTCTCTTTCAGTTGACCTCACCAAAATTCTCCACTTCTAAAATCTCTACATCTTTAATAATTCTCTCATTTTTCACTTTAGTCTCAGAGGACAGAGTGACTTTTCTTTAATAAGGCTGACCCCTCTATTTGTGCCCTTAATCCCATCCTCCCTTGGCCAACATAGATAGATAGAGCACTGGGTTTAAAGTCAGGAAGACCTGGGTTCAGATTTTACTTAAGATCAGATGGTCAACTTTCCTGAGCCTCAGCTTCCTCATCTGTAAAATTAAGAGGTTGGAAGAGAATTTAGAAGTCCATCTTAAAATCTATGCTCATGGGGCGGCTAGATGGTGCAGTGAATATAGCACTAGCCCTGGAGTCAGGAGGACCTGAGTTCAAATCCGGCCTCAGACACTTGACACACTTACTAGGCCATGTGACTTTGGGCAAGTCACTTAACCCCAACTGCCCTCAAAAAAAAAATCTATGCTCATGTCTTCTCAGAGCTCTCCAGTCTTTCCCTATTAACTGTCTCTTTTCTTTCTGTGTACAAACATGCCCAAGTGCCCTAACACCCACCCCATCCTTTAAAAATAACAGCAACAAAAAACTCTCCTTTGTGACCCTATCATCCCCTCGGCCTGTTGTCCTAACTCTCTCTTCCCTTTCACAGACAAAACCCTAGAAAACTGTTTGCACCTGTTTGTTTTGCTTCTCAGTCCTTTTCATAATCCTTTTCCTAATCCCCACCATTTACTGGAAATCAAGATCACCCTAACACCTTAATGCATTCTCAGTCTCCATCCTTTCTGGGCCTCTCTCGGGTTTGACATTACTGATCACCTTTTTGGATACTGTTCTCTCTTCCCTGGGCTTTCGTGATACTCATCTCTTCTGGTTCTTCTACTTTTATGCCCTCTCCACCTTAGCATTCTTTTCTAATTCGTAATCCATCTCTCATCCCCTGAACCCTGGTTGTCCCCTAGAATTCTTCCTGAGCTTTTTTTTTCTTTTCCTTCAGTCTTTGCTGATTGCATCCTCTCCCAAGGGTTCAACTCTTCATTTCTATGCCAATGATTTCCTATAATATAGCCAACCCTAAGCTCTTACCTGAACTCAACCACCTATGGGGCATCTTTACTTGAATGCTCCATATGTCCAAGCTAGAATTCATCATTCTTCCCCCTAAATCTTGCTCCCCTCCTTCCTCATGGCAGGTGCTTAATAAATTCTTATTTCCTTCCTTTTCCCTCTAACTAGGTTTCCTTTCTTCTAATCTCTCTCCTCCCCAATCTATCCTTCATACAGCTAGTTGCCTGAGGATTGAAACATTCATATGACACTTTGACCCAGGCAGGACAGAGTGTTTCAATCTATTAAGAGCATTAGGGAACAGAACCAAAGGCATCTGCCCAGAGTGCTATATTTGGGCAGACCACCACTTGGCACTTTAGGCTTGGGTGGTTTCAACTCACTAATTGGAACATGTCCATATGTTTTTACATGTAATTGGGGAAAAAATAAAATATTACATTTTAAAAAATGAACACCTCCATAAACAGATTTGCCTGAGGTCCTGTGGCCCAGTTTCCTTTTTTTAAATTTTTTTTTCTTTTAAATTTATTTACTTTTAGTTCACAACATTCAGTTCCACAAGTTTTTGAGTTCCAAATTTTCTCCCCCTTTCTCCTCCCCCCTGCCCCCCAAGGCAGCATGCAATCCAATATAGGTTCTACATACACCTTCACATTAAACTTTAGTCAAGTTGTAAAGAAGGATTATAATCAATAGAATGAACCACAAGAAAGAATATACAAGAAAAAACAAAACAAAAAAAAAGAGAGAGCAAGTGGTTTGCTTCAATCTGTGCTCAGACTCCGTAATTCTTGCCCTTCATGTGGATAGCCCTTTCCATCATGAGTCCTTTGGAGTTGTTTTACAGCCTTGCTTTGCTAAGCGGAGCCCAGTCTATCAAAGTTAGTTGTCACACATATATTGTGTCTGTAATTGTGTACAAATTTCTCCTGGTTCTGCTCTCCTCACTCAGCATCAGTTTGTATAAGTCTCTCCAGGTTATTATGAAGTCCATCTGCTCCTCGTTTCTTATGGCACAATAGTATTCCATTATATTCATATACCATAACTTGTTTAGCCGTTCCCCAGTTGAAGGGCATCCCCTTGATTTCCAATTCTTTGCCACCACAAAAAGAGTTGCTATGAATATATTGTACATGCTCAGTGGTATTGTTGGGTCAAAAGGTATGCTCATTTTCTTTTTTCTTTTTCACCAAAGCCCGGGTTTGATCTTGTCTAATCTTGGTTATAGATTATGAGAACTTCTACTAATCACTCCTAATGTGTGATTCCCTTGGCTCTTGCCTTCATGACCCAGAAGGACTGCGCATTCCCATGGGGACTAAATGTAACAAAGTCAGCTTTGAGTCACAGGTAGTGACATCCCACCCACTCCACCCCCAAGTAAGGTCTAACATCACGCCTCTTCCAAAGGCATACTACAGACTGTAATTCCAACTGTAGGATCAGAGGTGTGGAGCTGAAAAGGATCTTACAGTGAGCTCACAGGATCCAATTCCCTCATTTTACAGATGAGGAAAGCAGGGTCCAGAGAAATGTATTACCTTACCCACGGCCCTGCAGCTAGTGTGAGGTAGGATTTGAACTCAGGTCTTCTTGACTCCACATCCAGCACTTAATTCACCTTACCATGCTACCTCTCCAATTAAGGAGAGGGAAGTCTTGATCCTCTCAAGCATTTTGGGGTCCAGCTATCAAAAAGGGAAAATGAAATTTTTGTCATCTCATTACCATTTCACTGCATGATGGGTAAGCCCCCTGGAAAGGACATTTCAGTCTATTCTACCTCATTTCCATTCAACATTCCTATAATTTTCCAAACCAAAATTCCGATCTCTGGAGACCCCTCCCCTATTTTGTCTCCCCCTATTAGAATATAAGCTCCTTGAGGGCAGGGACTTATTGTTATTTGTTTTTTTGCTTTTATATCTGTAGCAGCAAGCACCCCAAGGGTCCTCAGGGTTTGCTGCCACCACAGGTTCTTGGATCTGCTTTGATAAAGGAAAGCAACTCAAAATGGGTTAACAAGCTTACTTTAATCAGTCAGATATGTATCGTTTACCTCGTTCAGGGGAAAAAAGTCAGCACCCCGAACTTCAGAATATACAGACAGTATTATCAAGACAGAAACAGATCAAGTACACAGCTTTCCAAACTGTGCAACCATTACATCCATACCAAACAACATCTGGGTTTCAAAGCCGGGAGGCTCTGGACAACAGCTTCCCAGAGCTTCATCAAATCACAGAACACTTCTCAAAGTGAGCCCCAAAACAAAGCCTCAAATCAGGGTTTATATACCCTTCTCCTGGCTCAGAGAATGTAACAACCTTATTGACCCACTGGCCAATCAAGAAGTATCTACTGAAAAACAAGCCTCCCACCCCAGGCTCCAGGTGCACTTTAGCCTAGGGGCAGGGAAGATCTTCAAAATTTACATTCCCATTACAATATCCTTAGTACTATACACACAGTGAGTACTAAATACATTTCTTTTCATTGATTTCCAGATCAGGATATCTGCCTGAACATGTAAAAAACAAATGTTCATGGGAGTACATATACATGTAAACATGCACATATGAATCCACACACATCCTAAAAACTCCTTCCTTGACCAACAGGAAAGAAGGAAGGAAGCGCATATTTATTAAGCCCCTACTATGTGCCAGAAACCATGCTTAACATTTTATTACAAATATTATCTTATTTAATGCTCGTGACAACTATTGAAAATAGGTATTTTATTATCCCCATTTTACAGATGAGGAAACTGAGGCAAACAGGGTTAAGTGATTTGCCTAGGGTCACATATCTAGTAAGTGTCTGAGTCCAGATTTGAATTTGGGTCTTCCTGAAACCAGGCCCAATATTTCATCCACTATGCTATCTGGCTGCCTACATTATTTAGACTCTCCTCTGATTAGGAGTGTAGAAGGAGGCTGTCTTTTTCACTGAGGGTTCAGTGCTGTCTATAGTTGGTCCAGTCATATTTTGATACTGATGGTGAGAGGAGGGCCCCCATGTTTGCGTAAGGGCCCTGGCCTGTGGTGTAACCGTTTCTGCTGCTTCCTCTTCTCCAGGGGTGGAGGCCAAGCCAGATATCTCCCTGGAGACTGTGGCTCCCACTGACCGAAGACCACCTATGCTGGGTGATCCTTAGGGCCCAGCCACAGCAGCACATCTGCAGAAGGCTCTGGCTCAGGCTCAGCAGGTAAGCCCAGCAGAGATGGGGCAGGGAAGAGACAAGGCCAGGAATTGAGGACAGACAGTCTTGACCACCAAGTGAGGAGGACAGAAGGGAGGAGGCAGTGCCCCAAGGCAGGGGACTGGGCTGGCAGATTGAGGAGAAGGGCACCCCTTAAACCAGGAGAGTTGGCAGCATCTTCTCTAGAGATGTTCATGGGAGAGAATTGGAAAAGGCTTAGAAATCTAGCCTATCCACCTTGTTTTATGAGTGAGGAAACTGAGGCCCAGAGAGTGCAAGTACTTGCCAGAGCTGGGCAATACACATACACACATACACACACATGCACACACACATACACACATGCATGCACACATGCACACATGTACATACATTGTGGTGATTCATAAGAGAGTGAGCTCCCTGTCATTAGAGGTATCCAAGCAGAGGCAGGATGCTATAGACCATATTAATTCTTCTAGATAGGCTAGATGAACTCTAAAGTCCTTTCTAATTAAAAAATTATATGATTCTGTGTTTTTATACATATGCACACATACAACATACCCACATATATATGTACCTAAAAGCATGTGAAGACACACACTTCTGCTAACCCATATACATGTGCGTTTGTCATGCACAGGGAACACACATAGGTATCATAGAAGCTCGAAAGTTCACCAAATTATAGATTTTGAGCTGAAGGAGACGTTGGAGGGTCATCTATTCCAACCCTCTTATTCTGCAGACGAGGAACCAGGAGCCCAGGGAAGCTGATCCAAAGGTGACCTCTGAGTGCCCTTCCACATTGGGGTTTCATGACACTCTACATTTAAAGTATGCGTGCACATAAACACACATTTCCTCTCTTACAGGAAGCCCTTTACCACCAGAAGCATGAGTGATTCAGATCCACTGTCCACCACACCCAATCAAGATCTCCCCTCCTCATCCTTGCATTACCCTTATAGCAACCTTGGTGAGTGAGCCTGGGTCTTGGAGAGCCACACGGGTCAACCACAGGCTGCTGTGAGGGGTTGGGTGGTACAGCAAAAGCCAGAGGGGGATAGCCCCCCAGGCCAGACCAGAAAAATTCCTAGGATGGTTTCTTTGGGACTTAGTTTCCTCAATTGTAAAATGAGGTGGTTGTACTAGATGATTCTAAGGTTTCTCCCAGCTCTGACATTCTGTGTTCTAAGGTCCCTCCCAGTATTGACATTCTGTGTTTTAAGGTCCTTCTCAGCTCTAACATTCTGGGATCTAAGGACCCTCCCAGCTCTGACATTCTGGGTTCTAAGGTCTCTTCTGACATTGTTTATTCTAAGGATCTCACCAGCTCTGACATTCTGAGACTTTCTATGCAAAAAGACTTACCCAGGTCACAGAATAAAAAATGTCAGAGTTGGAAGGGACCTTAGAGTCACAGGACCATCAGTCTAGAAGTTATCTAGTTTAACCCCCGTTCATTTTACAGATGAGGAATTTAAGTCCCAACAAGAGTATGTGACTTGCCCAAGGTCACCCAGGCAGAGCTCAGATTCAAATTCAATTCTTTTGTCACCAAGTCCAACACTCTACTGTACCCAAACCCACCTCTTCATCTTATCAAGTAGGTCCCTGAAATCCAGAGAAGTTATATGACTTCTATATCCCAAGGTCACTCAATGCCAGAGATGAGACTAGAAGCCAGCTCTCCTGACTCCCAAAGCCAGGGCTTATTCTAGCAGGAAAGTCAATCATGGCCCTTTGTCCTCACCAAACATGACCTTGATTGCCTATGTCCTATTGCAGGAGAGAGGAGGGCCCACTTACTGCCCTCTAAACCCTGTCGCTCATGGATGTCACGACTGTCCTCTACTGACCTATCGCCCCCTCCCTTGCCTCAGAAGACCCTCAGCCGGACCCGCTCTCTTCCTACTAGCAAGACTCTTCACTACTCTGGATATTATTCCCTTCCCCAGAGGGATCATCAGCCCAACCCAGGCCAAACCTGCTGGGAGAAACTGAGGAGACCATTGCTGGAGTCTCAGAGCCTGGAAGAGATCCCCTATGGCAGGGTGAGCCGCTTTGGCCCAGTCCCTCACCGACTGACCTTTGCTACCCCTGACTGGGAGCTAGGTCATTTCTTTCAGGATCTGAACAGCAGCCAGGAGGTATACAAGGTGCTCAGAGGCCGCCAGTTGGATTCCCTGCGCCGCATAGAGAACCGGCTTGGAACCCGGCTGACTGGGCCATGGCCTGGCAGGGGTGGTCCAGGCCAGAGTTTCCGCCTGCTGGATAGTAAGCCTTGTGTGGAGAGTGGGGATGCCTGGTACTATAGGGTGGCTCGAATCACCCAAGACACCTGGCACCTCCTGGCAGCCAAGGTGAGTGCCTGGGGGGCATTGGCCTTCTCTGGGAGGTTCAGCTGGAAATACCAAGCTACACAGAGAGGGAGGGTAGAGAGCTTGGGCCTGAGTAGCAGATCCTTCCTTGGGAAGAATCTTTGATCACAGGGCAAGTGAGGTGATGGAGGATGGTGGGGAGCTAGGCCACAGTGGGAGAGAATCCTGAACTCCACAGTGGGATAAGGCCAGGCCATAAAGAGGGAGAATCCTAGGCCATATATGGGAAGAATTGTAGGCTTGTGGTGGTACGTAACAAAGGAATCATGGGATATGTGGGGGAAAATCCCTGGAGGGGAATTATGAGCCACAAGGAGAAAAAATCATGAGACTTCCTAAGAAGAGGGCGAGACTAGATAGGGAAAAGGGGCCTGAAAGAGGAAGCCAGGAGAACAACTTTTGCCTAATCCTCACTCTTCTCCAGTTTCCTCTGCTTAATGGGGTAAGGTGCAACCCGAAACAGCCAATAGGAGAAAGGGGAGGAAGGGGTGACTCTTGACTTCTGCCCCTGACCCTGCTGTCCTTTTGTCCTGCCAGGTCCACAAGCCCTGGTCAATGGCCCCTGAGCCCCCTGGGCTGGCCCTCCAGGCCACACTAAAGCCTCATTTTAATGTGCAGAGCCTGTGTGGCCAGATGCCAGCAGGGACACTGCCAGAGGCCCCCTGGCAAGGGCCAGTGGCTCTGGTGGCTGAGGTGCCCACCCAGACTGTGGCGGATTGGATCAGCGCCAACAAGGAGCTACATTGGAGCTCTCCAGGACAGTATGAGCGCCGGGTTTGCTTGCTGCTGCTTCAGCTGTGTGGGGCCCTGAAGCAGCTGCATATAGACGGTCTGGGCCATGGGGACCTGAGGCCTGAGAACCTGCTCTTGGCATCACCCCGGGGTCAGCCAACAGGGGCCCTGCCACAGCTGCTTCTCACAAACTTTGCCAGGACCCGACCACTGGTACCACAGCTGCCGGCACGGGAAGATGAGCTTCAGCTGGGACTCCTTATCTATGAGATGCTGGGCCAAGGCCCTGCACTAGCCGAGGCCCGAGGGGCATCCCCACCACCTCTGCCAATCCGCTCGGCCTACTCGTTGGCTTTGGCCCACCTGGCCCCACGTTTGCTGCAGGCTGAGCCAGACAGCCGTCCCCCCATGGCCCAGGTCCGAGTGGCTCTGCAGACCATGCTGTGGGGGCCTGGGCCCAAGCTCCAGACCCAAGGCCTCCCCCTGGGGCCCTGGCTGGACATCCACAGGGCCCTGCTGCCACTGGAGTTGGCTGAGCGGCTGGCGGGCTGTGGAGAGGCAGCCGGACTCGAGGACTGGCTCTGTTGCCAATATCTGGCTGAGGCCTCACAACAGATGGTAGGCTGGGCCCTGGAGCTCCTCTGGGGAGAGCCGGGAGCTGCTGGGGATTGAGTGCCCTTGGAAACCCCCAAGGAGTCTCTTCAAATCTCTAACATTCTCCCAGCTCCAGACACATCAGAGAATAGGTATACATGACTGTCCTGCCTGGGAACTTCATTTTCTCATCCCCCCACTTTTCTGTTCCATCCCTCACCCCGCCGCCCAGCAAAGCCTCTATCTTTTGTAGAAAGAGCACTGACCACAGGGCTCTCTGAACAAATTCCCTGCCTGCCCTGCAAAACCCCATTGAATGAGGGCTCCTTGTTTTTAATCTAAATGTAAATATTGATTCAGAATGTCAGAAGGGACCTGAAGTTCATTGTTTTCATTTCATAACTGAGACCAAGAGAGGAGAAATTACTTACTAGGAGGTCACCCAGGAAAGCAATATTGGAACTGGATTAAATATAAAGACCGGAACCCACATCTCCAGACTGGGGTTCTTTCCTTGACATCCCATTTTCAGAATATCAAGCATTAAGTGAGATAATACTTGTGAGGATTTTTATTTGACATGTTGTTTAAGGTAATATTTGTTCAGATGAACTGTTTGTGTCCAGCCTGTGGTAGAACCTTCCAAGCTTGTACTGGTCTGCTCAGCTACAGTTGGACACACTGTACCTGGACCCCAACAGGATAATGTCATTTGGGTCATCTTTGAGATGACCGAGCTTTTGTGAAGCACTTAGCACAGGGCCTGGCACACAGGTGCTTTTCTCCCTCGCGCCTCTCTCCACCCAGGCTGATGCCCACAGAGCGGGACATTGTTGCCCATCAGCTTGGATTCTAGCCTGGCTTTGGCTTGGGCCGCCAAAAGCACAGGTCGCTCTAAGATACTTTCTTCTTCCTAGAATTGTGAGGTTTGTGGTCCCCTTTTTCTGTCACTACTTTGAAAACAGAATGAGTCCACAAAGACCCATGTGTCCATTTGTACATATGTGTCTATCATAATCATGGGATCAGAGATTCAGGTCATTCAGTCCAATCGGCTCATTTTCCACATAAGGAAACTTGAGGGTCAGAGAAATGAGGTGATCTAAACCAAAGTGACAAAGATAGTAAGTCTTTATGGTGGGATTCTGACACAGGTCTTTCCACACCCAAATCCAACACCTTGATGGCTGCACCACACTGCCTCTCAGTACTTATATATCTACATGTAGTCTCCCCGATAGAGTGTAAGCCCCTTGGGGGTAGACTTTTTCATTTTTGTCTTTGTACCCCCACTGCCTCACACAGAAATAGGTACACAGTAGGTGCTTAATAAATGCTTATTACATGACTGCTTGATTGGTTGAGAGTGGATTGATGTAAAAGCCCTCACCTGTACCCCAGCATTCTGGCATCAAATCTTTCATTCTTATCTAAATTGTTTAAGAATCAGTCTCTGTGGGGTGGCTAGGAGGTGCAATGAATAGAGCACTGGCCCTGGAGTCAGGAGGACCTGAGTTCAAATCCGGCCAAACACTCGACACATTTACTAGCCGTGTGACCTTGGGCAAGTCACTTAACCCCAATTGCCCTTCCCTCCCCCCTTCAAAAAGTGAAAAAAAAAAAAAAGGAATCAATCTCTGGGTCCATACCCTTTCCAGTCTAGTAGGACCTTCTAGGGATGACTAGGTGGCACAATGGATAGAGCACTGTGCCTGGAGTCTGAAAGACCTGAGTTCAAATCCAGCTTCAGACAGTAGCTATGTGACTCCAGCCAAATCACTTAACCTCTCTGGGTCTCAGTTTCCTCATCTGTAAAGTGGAGATGTGGGAGTTAGCTTAGATGGCCTCTATTGTCCCTTCTGGCTCTAAATCTAAGGTACTATAATTGAAGGGAAAATAAAAACTAGAAGCACTCCAAATTTCCATCAATAGGAGAAGAGTTAAATGAATCATGGTCCATTGTTGCGATGAAATACTAAAAAAAACAATGAAAATGGACAAGTATGAAAAACGCAAAGAAATCCGGGAAAAACTTTCTAAAATGATGAAAATAGAAGAAAAAAAAAGCAGGAGAATAGAACACATGCTAACTTAAGACATGCAAGGAAAGCTGGAAAAGAATGAAGGAAAGAAGAATCCTAATGGGGATTTCGGAGTGAGGAACCAAAAACGCATTAAAATCAATTAATTATGCATTGTCAACTAATTTAAATGTAAATTTTATTAGGCAAATACAGTTATTTATATCCAACTAATCAAGAAGCATGTATTGAGAGCCTACCCCCAGCCATGCTCTGAGATAGGTGTGTGGGGCACAAGGACAAGAATGAGACAGCTCCTGCCCTCAAGGAGCTTACATTCTACTGGAGGGAAACAGCGTGTTCACAAATACTGTTCAGTTTCTAACAAAACATTTCTTGTTTTAAAAAGGCCCAAAAGAAAATCTCTAGCTCCTGCACAGGCCCAATCCCAGATGGAGAGCAAGCAGGAAGTTTTGGCGTCACTGAGTCTAGCCCCTTCATTTTTCAGATGAGGAAAGGGCAGCCCAAAGATGTGACTTTCCTAGGGTCATACTGCTAATAAGGGTATAAAGATTGGAACTTTGTTTGTCTAAGTCCCAAGCCTCTAAATCAAACTGTCTCTCATGTTGACTAGACTTTCTAGGGAGATTGTATGGAAAAACACAGACCTAAATTGCAAAAGATGATACTCGATCAATCAATAAGGACTTATTAAGCACCTACTATATGCCAGGCACTGTGCTAGGGGCAGGGGAGAGAATTACAAAGAATGAAACTGTCCTTTCTGAAAATGAACTTATATTCGAATAAGTAAGTATAAAAAAACAGACAGCATAAATATCAAGTTAGTAAATACTTATATTTATAGTATATAACTATACACTATAATGTATATAAATATATTATAAATTATATAAATAAAATATAATAATAAAAATAAAATATATTATAAATATAAAATATAGTATATATATATATAGCATATATAGTATGTCCCAAAAGTAATAGTGTAGTTTTAAAACTTACTAGTTTCCTTTGGTATACCCTGAATACATGCATGTGTGTATGTATATGTGTGTAGTCACATACAGATAGATACATACACACACATATAGACATAGATATATGGAGAGAGCGAGAGATGTGGGTATGTATACATTATATATAATTCACAATGCATGTGTTATATAATGCATGTATGGGCACATACATGTAGTATGCATGTTGTGTTTGTGTGTGTTAAGTGAAGGCCACCCCCCACATGAAGCATGTAGGAGTCATGTGACTCAAAGGGAGACTGAAAAAAACATCTCTAGCGTCTTCTCCAATCTTTCTCCAACGGAAATATTTCCTGCCAGGAGAAGCAAGAGGTTGGAGATAGAAGCTTGATCATTGTTCTCCCCAGAAAGAGGGGGTACCAAACTAGAATTATATCTATCTGATCAGTCTAGGAGATGTGGTTTTCAGGTTCAAACTACGGTTTTGATAACTGTGCATTATTGGGAAAAGGAGGACCCAATCCTTCCCACACCAAACATTGCTGTCTGTCCTTTGTTCTCGAAGAGGACCATGACATCAGGAAGATGATGCCATGACTTGCAAGTGAATTGGATTTAATTGAGGGAGGGCTGTGCAAAGTCACCAGCTTCACTTTCTCCTCCAGAGCCATCTGGGTCCTGTGGTGAGATATAGATCAGAATGACTGGAGATGACCCTGGTGCACTTTCACTATAAATACACGTAGGAAGTAGCAATCCATTTATCAAGTCAATAGCAAAATAGAAATCAAAGAAAGCACACATGGGAGAGTATATACGAAGTGAAGGAGATCTCCCCATGGGAACAAGGTAACTCACCTCGACCAAGAGTGTCCCAGAGCTCACCCAAAGGGGAAAGTCCCTGAAGTTTCTAGTGTAGCAAGTTGGGGACAGGATCGTGATGGAGACTGTTAGCTCCCATCATGCCGGCCTCTTCCCAGAGCCCTTTTCAACAACCTGAAGTGGGATTGGAATCACCCATTTTCTCTCTTGGAATCTTGGAACCAGAAACATCTGAAACAACTGCAGAGCCTGAAAAGGCTGAAGAGACTTTAAGAAAGAGAATAAACTAGGACACTCCTCTGACCTCTCCAGCCATCTCTGCCTACCTTGTATGCAGGCACAGGGCACTGATCTCTATCAATGGAGAGAGAGTCCCATCCCATGGAGCTTAGGGACTTGGGGTTTTTATATCTATTTACCAATCTCTCTATACACACACACATCTATATATACACATGTGTGTATATATAGATGTGTGTATGTATATATGTATGTGTATAAATATACATGTACCAATTAGTTGAGTATAAGGGAGTTGAGGAGGGAGGGCACTTGTTGGGGGGATAAATAAGGAGGGGCTTCATGAAGAAGAGAAGGACTCAGAGGTAAGGAGGGAGTTCCAGGCATATAGGAAGGCCAGTGCAAAGGTGTGGCATTAGGAAATGGAGAGTCAAGAGTAAGGGACAAAAGGCCAGTTTGACTGGATCATGGAGTACAGAAGGGGAAGAAATATTCAATGAGACAGGAAAGATAGGTTGAGGCAGGTTGTGAAGAGCTGATGCAGAGGGCTTAGGGTGGAGGGAACACTCATCACAATGAAATCATGAATCTATAAAAGTAGCGCAGTATTCCAAGAAATGGTAGTGAGACCTGCCAGGCTTTATAGCTGTAGTCTGTTTTCTGTCTGTCTGTCTGTGTCTCAGTTTCTGTCTCTCTTTGTCTTTCTGCCTCCCCCCCCCTTGTCTCTCTCCTCTCTCTGTCTCTGTCTCTCTCCCCCTCTCTTTCCTCTTCTCTCTCTCTTTCCTCCCTCTCTCTCTTTCCACTCTCTCCCCTCTCTCTCCCCTCTCTCTTTCCTCTCTCTCTCCCCTCTCTTTCCTCTCTCTCTCCCCTCTCTCTTTCCTCTCTCTCTCTTTCTCTCCCCCTCTCCCTCTCTCCTTCTCCCTCTCCCTTTCTCTCTCCCTCACTCCCTCCTCCCTCCATCCCCCATTTCCCTGCCCCCTCTGCCCCCCTCTCCCTCAGGTGAATGAAACCTCAGGCAGGCAGATGCATACATCTCCTAGTTATATCCTTCTGGAACTGCTGATCTTGCTTACTTTTATTTTATGTACACTGAACTCTTCTTGTCCATGGTGACCAAGCCTCTGGTTTGTTCCTTAGCCCAAAGGACCAGTTCCCTATTTTATCTCCCTGAGTTAAAGCCCTTTAGAACCCCAGATGGTCCTTAGATCCTCTCTGTCCTGCCCTACCCCAACCCCAACTCTCCCAGGACAAGAGTTCTGCCTGCTGTATTATTCCCACCCCATCCTCCCAGGTGCTGGGGCCTGCCTCTTCCTCCCTGTTCCCTGCAGGGTGGCATAGCAGAATGAGTTCTCTGGCCTTCCCTATTGTATGACATTAGGCAAGTCACATAACCTCTCTGAACATCTACAAAATAGAGGAGTTAGATTAGATGGCTTCTAAAGCACCTTCCCACTCTAGATCTATTATCCTATAAACACAGACAAAGTAGCAATCTGAGGACATAGGGGTCAGAAACGATCTGATCTGTTGATTTTACAAATTGGGAAACTGAGGCACCATGAAGGAGATTTACCTCAGTAAGGTCTAGAATGGACTAGAGGGGATAGAGACTCTTCCAGTTCCACACTCTATGTTCCCTATCCTCCCCTCACCACCACCCCACAAATGTGGTCTTTAATCTCAGGGTGATCTCCATCCCCCCCTCCCCATACCCCTCAGTGCCTTATCAGGCTACCACTCTTATTTTTTTAATTTATTTTTTTTGGGGGGGGAGCCAAGGCAATTGGGGTTAAGTGACTTGCCTTACAACTAGTAAGTGTGCCAAGTGTCTGAAGCTGGATTTGAACTCGGGTCCTCCTGACTCCAGAGCTGGTGCTCTATTCACTGCACCTCCTAGCTGCCCCCATAGGGCATCAATCTTATACTGGCTATACTTTCCTTCCTTCTTCGTCTTTACCCTTTGATGAACCAATTCAACTCTATATTATTCTTTGCCCTTGAATTCCGTGTTCCTTCATTCTATCACTGATCACTCCTTGTCAAACTCCAGGCTGGATTTTCTTGCTCTTGTTCATTTCAGCATGTCTGATTCTTTGGGATCCCATATGGGTTCATCTTGGCAAAGATACTAGAGCGATTTGCTATTTCCTTCTCCAGCTCATTTTATAGATGAGGAAATTGAGGAAAACAGGGTTAAATGACTTGCTTAGGATCACACAGCTAATAAGTGTCTGAGACTGGATTTGAATTCAGGTCTTCCTGACTCCAGGCCCTGCACTCTATGTACTATGGCACCCCCCCCCCCATCTGCCCCTCCTGTCCTGGATCATTCCCACCATATACCTCCTTGTCTCCTTTGAGACATGTGTTTCTTTCACCTGAGGGGAGATGGGGGGCAGAGAGGGCAGGGAAATGGGGGATGGAGGGAGGAGGGAGTGAGGGAGAGAGAGAAGGACAGAGGGAGAAAGGGAGAGAGACCGAGAGAGAGACAGAGGAAAGAGAGAGAGACAGAGACAGAGGAAAGAGAGAGGGGATGTCTCCAGCTGAACAGAGCTGGAGGAAATCTCAAAACTCTGCTGTCTAGGTCCACCACAAATTTACCTCAACTGAACCCTCACTGCATGTATGCTCATTGTGAGTAGCAATTATTCTATTCTTTGTGTTTCATGGCTGTGAACAAGTCACTTAAGTGTGCTTCTGTTTGCCTCAACTATACAAAAGGGATTGTTGTTCATACTCCATTTTTTTTTTTTTTTTGCTATTTGGGGGGCAGTTGGAGTTAAGTGACTTGCCCAAAGTCACATGGCTAGTAAGTGTTAAGTGTCAGAGGCTGGATTTGAACTCAGGTCCTCCTGACTCCAGGGCCTATGCTCTATTCACTGTGCCACCTTGCCACCCCTTTCATCCTCCATTTTTGAAAAAGACCAATGACATCACAGGGTGATGTCTTAACTCTTGGATTTAAGCGAGGCAGAGCTACACAAAATCGTCAGCCTCTCTCTTCCAAGTCTTCAGAGTCCAGTAACAGGACAAAAGTCAGGATGACGGGTGATGGATCAGGATGCAGTGTTTGAAGCTCTGAGCACTCCACAGTGCCTGCTTCAGCTGCCTTCATGGCCATGAAACAAATTGCTCTCATCCGTCCATCCCGCCAGGGCGAGTCTTCACATGCTGGAGCAAACATCCCCCTAGCTCACTGATGGGTCTGAGGCCTGTTGGCTACCCTCAGCTTGGTGGAGCCCACCTGCCAAGACAATTTTGTCAGGCTGTGGCCACATACACGTGCTTCTTGAAGCCAGGTGGTGTTTGCGGGACAGGTAGATACCATAGGTGGACAAGCAGCCCTGAAAAGGGCTCGGCAAGCCCTCCCACCAGAGGTGCTAGCCTCCTTAAACACCCCACATACCCCCAAATGGGGATCATAAAAGCACCAAGATGGTTTGGAGGCTTAAATGAGATGTTATTCATAAAGCTTAGCACAGTATCTGGCCCAAAGTAGGTACTTTATAAATACCAGCTATTATTTTTTTATTATTTGTGCTGGCTGCCCCCATGCTTTGAATGGCTGCCCTGTCACCTCCTCCCCTTAGTTCCTCCAGCTTCCTTCAGATCTCAACTCAAATATCCCTCCTGGAAGTTTCTCCCCCCTCCACTCCAACCTCCCTGGCTTCCCTTTAAGTGCCAACTAAAATCCCATTCTGCAGCAAGCCTTCCCTTATCCCTCTAAATCCCAGTGTTTTCCCTCTCAATTATTCCCTGTTGAACCTGTATGTAGCTTGCTTTGTGTATATTTGTTTGCATGTTGTCTCCCTCGTTAGACTGTAAGCTCCTTTTTTGTAACTTCAGAGCTTATCACAATGCCTGACATGCAGTTGGTGTTTAATAAATGCCTATTAAATTGAATTGAATTCAAGACACTTTTCCTATCCCTTTCCTTTCCATTCCTAGTTCTTTTCCTCTGAGATTACCTCCCATCTACTCTGTGTATATCTTGTATACACCTAGTTACTTAATTTTTGTCTCCTCTGTTAGAATGTGAGTTCCTTGAGAGCAGGGACTGTTTTTGCCTTTCTCTCCATTACATAGTATCTAGCTTGCAGACTGAGTGTCCTCTGGAGGCCACTGGGGATACTGCAGACTTTAAGAAAGTTACCCTTTCCATACCCTAGAGAGAAATTGATAAGGCTGTCCTGTGGTTCTAATGGAGCAACACAGATCAGTGGAATAGATTACAATACACAGTAGTAAATAATCATAATGATCTAATGTTTGATAAACCCAAAGATCTAAGATTTGGGAACAAGAAATCACCATTTGACAAAAATTTCTGGGAAAACTGGAAAGCAGTTTGGCAGAAACTAGGCATAGACCAGCATCCAGATCATATACCAAGATAAAGTCAAAATAGGTGCATGATTTAGACATAAAAGGGTGGTATCATAGATAAATTAGGAGAGCATGGAAAATTTTACCAGTCAGGTCTATGGATAAGGGAAGTGTTTATGACCAAGCAAGAGAGAGAAAGGATCACAGGAAATAAAACGGATAATTTTGATTGCATGAAATTAAAAAGTATTTCCACAATTAAAAAAATTATGCCGCCAAAATCAGAAGGAAAGCAGGAAACGAGGGGAAATTTTTCAGCAAGTTCTTCTAATAAAGGCCTCATTTCTCAAATATATAGGGAACTAAAACAAATTTATAAAAATAAGGGCATTCCTTAATTGATAAATGGTCAAAGGATATGAACAGGCAGTTTTCAGAAGAAGAAATCAAACCTATCAATAGTCACATGAAAAATTCTCTAAATCACTATTTATTAGAGAAATGGACATTAAAACAACCCTGAGGCACCACCTCACACCTATAAGATTGGCTAATAGGACAGAAAAGAAAAATGACAAATGCTAGCAGGGATATGAAAAAATAGGAACACTAATACACTATTGGTGGAGTTGTGAACTGGCTCAACCCTTATTGAGAACAATTTAGAACTATGGCCAAAGGTCTATAAAACTGTGCATACCCTTTGACCCATCAACATCATTACTAGGTCTGTATCTTTTTTTTTAGGTCTGTATCTCAAAGAGATAAAAAAAAAAAAAAGGAAAAGGACCTATGTGTACAAAAATATTTATAGCAGTTCTTTTTGTGGCAACAAAGAATTGGAAATTAAGGAAATGGCTGAACAGGTTATGGTATATGATTCTGATGAGTGTATTATAAGAAATGATGACCAAGATGGTGTCAGAAAAGCATTGGAAAACTTATATGAACAGATGTAAAGTGAAGTGAGCAGGACCAGAAGATCATTGTACATAGTAACAGCAATAGTATGATGATAATCAACTGTGAAAGACTTGGCTGCTCTGATCAAGCCAACGACCCAAGACAATTCCAAAAGACCCATGATGAAAAATTCTATCCACCTCCAAAGAGAGAAGTGATGAAGTCTGAAAACAGAGTGAAGCACACATTTTTTTCACTTTATTTTTCTTGTTTTTAGGGGTGGGGCGGGAGGGCAACATGACTAATATGGAAATTGTTTAGCATGACTTCACATGTATAATTAATATTTTATTGATTGCCTTCTCAATGTGTGGAGGAGGGACTTGGAGGGAGGGAATTTGGAACTCAAAATGGAAAAAAAAAAAAGTCAAAAATAAACGAATGAATTTTAAAAGAAAATTAATAGAGTACCACCTTGTGTTCAATTTAGATATTGCACCCAGCTAATTAAATGTCGGTGGACTGATGATAATTTACTGGCTTAAGAAGGCAACATTGCAGACAAGATCCAAGGGACCCCGGTGGTGGAGATCAGTCTCACAAATACCACACTACAATAATCAAGGGTCATTCATTTCAAGTCAGTTGAAGGCAGAACTAGGCATTCCCATGGGAGGGTCCCTGGAAACTTCCTCTGTCAGATGCTTCTATGAGCATTTGTGACAATATAGTCATATACACACATACATATATACATACACATACATTTGGGTTACTTTGTTTTACCTCCATTTATCAATACATCTGACCATCATTGGACAATGACTATGGCTAACAAAAAGTCACCCTATGACTGTGTCTTTGTGTTCCCACCAACTCTGTACCACAGATGAGTTCCACCTCCACTCCCCAGAATGGTGATAGTTCTCTATCTGACCCTCCCCTCCCAACGTTTCATCTCTTGTCCCACCCAGACCTAGTATCTAATCTCAACATGGCTCTATCCCTCTCTGCTTTCCTAAGCCATCACCCTACACACTGACTTCACTTTTCTCAAACCTCCAGAATCTTGGCCCTTCAGCTCTCTCCTCAAGTCACATTTGCTCCCTTGTCCCATTGGTACATGTCCCTTTCTAAACTCCAACTCTGGCTTATTCCCATTATATGTCTTCTTTACCCCTACACTCATGCAGCTGAACACTGATGGAGAAATTCACACAACTGTACTGACTGGGTCGACTACAAATTTCTGTTATGTAATCTTAACTGTGGCAGCTAGGCGGCGCAGTAGATAGAGAGCCAGACCTGGAGTCAGGAAGACTCATCTTCCGGAGTTCAAATCTGGCTTCAGACACGTAATAGCTGTGTGATCCTGGGCAAGTCACTTTACTCTGTCTGCCTCAATTTCCTCATCTGTAAAATGAGCTGGAGAAGGAAATGGAAAACCACTCCAGTATCTTTGCAAAGAAATTTCCAAATGGGATGATGGAAAATCAGACAGGAATGAAATGACTCAACAGCAATCTCAACTGGGCCCTCACTGCAGAACACCAATTTTCTGTGATTTGTCTCTCTATCCTTCTCTCCCTAATGTTTGTTCTAAGTCTTTTTTTCTCAAGCTATTTATACTACACCCTCATTCCTCTCTCTTAACAGAAGACTTTGCTAAATATTTCACTTAAAAAACAACAAGCTCTTGCTTCTCCCTAACTCCATACCTTAAATCATCTCAACCTCAGTTCAATGCTCTCCCCTTTGCTCTTATTCAAGCCCTCTGCTTGCGTCCTTGTTCCCTTCCCCTCCCACCTCCTCCATGAACTGGTCACTTTAATCACCTCCCTCACTTCCTTTAGCCTTTAATCTTTCCTTATCTATTGGATCCTTCCCAGTTGCTTCTGATTGATTCTACTTTCCCTTCAAGCTACTATCATATATCTCTTCTCTTTTTCACAGATAAACTCCTAGAAAAATATGTTTACTCTCTTTGCCTCTGCTTTCAGACATCGTACTCACCTTGGAACCCCTTTGTAATCTGATTTCTAACCTCATCACTAACTTGCTTTCTTCAACTGCCAAATCAGAGGACCTTTCCTCAGACCCGATCCTCCTTGACCTCTTGGCAGAATTTGACATGGTCGAATTTCTCACCTGCCTCTTCCTGGACATTCTCTCCTCCCTGGGATTTTGTGATAATGATTTCTCCTTTTCCTCCTCTGGCTGTTCTGTCTCAGTCTCCTTTGCTGGATGATTCATGTAGTCCTGCCTCCTTTGCATAGGTGGGCCCCATGGCTCCTATTTGGGTCCCCTCTTCTCTACATCCTCTCTCAGTGAGCTTAGAGCTTGTATGAGTTCAACTATGACCTCTATACTGATGAGTCTCTTATCTAGCTCTAGTCTCTCTTCTGAGCTCCAGTCCATCGCCAACTACCAACTGGTTATCTCCAACCAGATACTCCCTATTTCTCAAACAGAGCTCATTATCTCTCTCCCCAAACCCTCCCCACTTCTTGACTTCCCTGTTGTTATTGAGGGCATCAGTATCCTTCTAGACACCCAGGTTTGTTACTCTGGAGTCATCTTTGACTGGTCCCCTTCCCTCACCCTTCATATGTAATCAGTTGCCCAGTCTTGTCAATTGTATCTCTACAATATGTCTCCCATCTGTTCCCTCCTCTCTGATTCATTCTGCCCCATCCCTCCATTAGGCCCTCATCAGTTCTTGCATTGAATTTGGCAATCACTTCCTTCTGTCACAAGTCTCTCCTTCTCACTGATGCATCCTCCACACAACTGCTAAATCAATACACTTAAAAGACAGGTCTGGCCATATCACTCCCCAGTCTCACTCTAGTGGCTCCCTTTTGTCTCTAGGGAAAAACAAAATGTAAACATCTTTCTTTAGCTTTTAAAGTCCTTCACAGTCTGACTCTCAACAATCTTTTCAGATACATTAATTTCCTTCGTGCATTTTTGCTTTCTAGCCAAATTGACCTACTTGCCATTCTCTGTACATAACATTCTGTCTTCTATCTTAGAGCTTTTGTACCAACTGTCCCTGTGTCTAGAATTCACTTCTATCACTTCATAGAATACCAAGATTCCCTCAAATCTCAACTCAAGTAGGCCTCCTACGAGAAGCTTTTCCTTCTTGGTCAGATGATAGAGTGCTTGTTTCATCAATTACTTTGTGTGTACTTTATATTTAATTTCCCGTGAGGACAGGGTGTTGATTCCTGACCAATTGGTTTTTTTCCTCCCAAACTAGTTGAAGTAATTATAAAAAGGGACAAAGAACAGAGATTTGAGGTGCCAAGTGCCCTAGACTCATAGGAATTACCTGTCAATCAATAAACACTTATTAAGTATCTACTGTGCCAGGTTTGAGTTAAAGCTGTAAAGGACATCAGAAGGTATATAATATAACACCCTCATGTTATAAGAGAGAAGACTGAGGCCCAGAGAGGTTAAGTGACTTTTTAAAAGTAACACAGGTAGTATTAAACTCAGGTCCTTAAACTCTAGAGCTCTCCCCATCCCCCACCCCCACCCCACTTCATCCTTTTACAAAGTATGAAGAAGTATCCTCCATAAAAGTAGCCATTGACTGACTGAAGGTTAGTCATCCACTCCCAACTCCATCCTCTGTGACATTTAAAAATGCTAAGCCTGGGGAGTAGAAACAGGACCTCCACTCTGCTCTGGCTCCCACCACCTCCAATCCATGTAAAAGGGGACTCTGATCAAACTTTGGAACTACAGAACCCACAAAATGACACCAAGAAGCTAACCTCCCGCTGAGGACAGCCCGGCAGGCAGCAGGAATCGGCCAGTACAGTGCTCTGGGAGCCGAGCCCAGCCCCATGCCAAGGTTTTAACCCCAGGGTGGGCCTGACCAGCCATTGGCTGGAGGGACTCCAGATCACCAGCAGCTGTGGCCATTTCCAGAATTATCAACACATAGATGCTAAGGACAAAGTGAGAGGTCAGTGCAGTGTGAACTTTGGTACCCAGTAGTTGGGAGTGCATGGGCTTTTGTCCCCAGGGCAAGAAGCCACTGAGGGCTGTGGGCAGCCACCTCCATGTGGCAGCTTCAGCTCCTGGCCTGCAGAGTGTAGGGGGACCAAGAGACCAGTCTGCGGGGTAATCGCTCTTGCTTTAACCTGCTTGGATCTGGATTGCAGTCTAGGGTGGAGGTCCTGGGGTGTGTGACCAGCTTGCCAGAGCATGTGGAGGCTTCAGTGAGGGCACCCAACAAATACCTCTGGCAGCTGAGAAAACCCCAGCGTTTGGAACGAAGCTCCCCTGTCTTGTGTCAGAGTCATACTGTGGCAAAAAGCCCAAAAGTCAAGTAATTGAGTGGCAAAATGAGCAGGCAAAGGAAGCAAACCAAGCAAAGCAATCCAACATTAGACTCCTATTTGGGGGACAAAAAGGATCAAAGCATGGAACAGGAGGAAGACAGTGAAGTCAGAACTCCTGCACCAAAAGCTTCGAAGGAAAATACAAGCTGGTTACAGGCCACAGAGGACCTTAAGAAGCAGATAAGAGAAGCGGAAGAAAAATTGGGAAGAGAAATGAGAACGATGCAAGAAAATTACAAAATGAGAGTCAACAGCCTGACTGAGGAAAATAATATCTTAAAAAATAGACTAACTCAAATGGCAAAAGAGGCTCCAAAAGGCAATGAGGAGAAGAATGCCTTAAAAAGCCAAATTTGCCAGATGGAAAAAGAATCTCAAAAGCTCACTGAGGAGAATCACTCCTTCAGAATTAGATTGGAGTAAATGGAAGCTAATGACTTTATGAGAAATCAAGATGCTGTTAAACAGATCCAAAAAAATGAAAGAATAGAAGGCAATGTGAAATATCTCATTGGAAAAACCACTGACCTGGAAAATAGATCCAGGAGGAGATAATTTAAAAATTATTGGACTACCTGAAAGCCATGATCAAAGAAAGAACCTAGAAATCATCCTCCAAGAAATTCTCAAGGAAAACTGCCCTGATGTTTTAGAACCAGAAGGCAAAGTAGAGGTTGAAAGAATCCATCAATCACCTCTTGAAAAAGATCCCAAGGTCCCGAGCCACTTTCCTCGCGCCCGCCTTCTCTATTCCTGCCGTCGCCGCTCCGCAACCATGTCGGCCGTGAAGGTGCTGAATCCCAAAGCCGAGATGGCACGGGCCCAGGCGGCCCAGGGGCTGCAGGATGTGCTGAGGACCAACCTAGGGCCCAAGGGCACCATGAAGATGCTCATTTTCGGGGCAGGAGACATCAAGTTAACCAAGGATGGCAACGTGCTGCTGCACGAGATGCAAATCCAACACCCAACAGCCTCCTTGATAGCAAAAGTAGCCACAGCCCAGGATGACATTACTGGTGATGGCACCACTTCTAATGTTCTCATCATCGGGGAGCTGCTGAAGCAGGCGGATCTCTACATCTCTGAAGGTCTGCACCCTCGAATCATAACAGAAGGGTTTGAAGCTGCCAAGACAAAGGCCCTGGAAGTCTTAGAGCAAATCAAAATAAGCAAGGAAATAGATAGAGAAATCCTCATTGATGTGGCCCAAACATCCCTGCACACCAAAGTCAATGCTGACCTGGCTGACGTGCTGACAGAGGCTGTGGTAGACTCAGTTTTGGCCATCAGAAAACCAGGTGAACCTGTTGATCTTTTCACGGTAGAGATCATGGAGATGAAGCATAAATCAGATACTGACACAATGTTGATCAGAGGACTGGTTTTGGACCATGGTGCCCGACATCCTGATATGAAGAAAAAAGTAGAAGATGCTTACATCCTTACCTGCAATGTATCATTAGAATATGAAAAAACAGAGGTGAATTCTGGATTTTTTTTATAAAAGCGCAGAAGAAAGAGAGAAGCTAGTGAAAGCAGAAAGGAAATTCATTGAAGATAGAGTAAAGAAAATAGTAGAACTGAAAAGAAAAGTGTGTGGTGATTCAGACAAAGGATTTGTTGTTATTAATCAGAAGGGAATTGACCCATTTTCTTTAGATGCTCTGGCAAAAGAAGGTATAGTAGCCCTCCGCAGAGCAAAAAGAAGAAATATGGAGAGGTTGACTCTTGCATGTGGTGGGATGGCAATGAATTCTCTAGACGACTTAAATTCTGACTCTTTGGGACATGCAGGTCTTGTCTATGAATACACGCTGGGAGAAGAGAAGTTCACCTTTATTGAGAAATGCGGCAACCCTCACTCTGTCACCTTGTTGATCAAAGGGCCAAACAAGCACACAATTACCCAGATCAAGGATGCGGTACGAGATGGTCTGCGAGCTGTCAAGAACACTATTGAAGACGGCTGTGTGGTTCCTGGTGCTGGCGCTGTAGAATTAGCCATAGCTGAAGCTCTCATTAAACATAAGCCCAATGTCAAGGGAAGGGCCCACCTTGGAGTCCAGGCTTTTGCTGATGCATTGCTCATTATTCCGAAGGTTCTTGCTCAGAACTCTGGTTTTGACCTTCAGGAAACACTAGTTAAGATACAGGCTGAACATTCAGAATCAGGACAACTTGTTGGTGTTGATTTAAAGACAGGTGAGCCGGTTATTGCGGCTGAAGCTGGCATCTGGGATAACTATTGTGTCAAGAAACAACTGCTTCACTGCTGCACTGTGATTGCCACCAATATTCTTCTGGTTGATGAGATCATGCGAGCTGGAATGTCTTCTCTGAAAGGTTGAATTGAATCACAGGTTTCCCTTGTAATCAGCTGAATCATGAAGGCCCTACAGATAGAACCACAAAGTATGTCTGGCGGTGGAGTTTTTCTTCCCAGCTGCCAAAGGATTTTCCAAAGAATAATTGTTTTTCTTACTGTTGCAGTAAACCTGGTCTCTAAAACAGAAATGATTGGCCCCTATTCAAATGTAAGGTCCTGAAATTGATTACAGTATTTATTTATTTTTAATTGCACTGAGGCCTACAATTAAAGCTGCGGTCCTTTTTACCCAATCAAAAAAAAAAAAAGAAAAGAAAAAGATCCCAAAAAGAAAACTCCTAGGAATATTATAGCCAGGTTCTGGAATTCCCACATCAAGGAGAGAATATTACAAGCAGCCAGGAAGAAACAATTTGAATATTGTGGAAACACAATCAGGATAACACAGGATCTGGCAGCTTCTACACTGAAGAATCAAAGGGTCTGGAATATGATATTCCACAGGGCAAAGGAGCTGGGATTAAAACCAAGAATCACCTACCCAGCAAAACTGAGTATCATGTTTCAGGGGAAAACATGGTCATTCAGTGGAATAGAGGACTTTCAAGCATTCTTGATGAAAAAACCAGAGTTGAATAGAAAATTTGACATTCAGATACAAGAAGCATGAGAAGGTAAACAGGGAAAAGAAATCATAAGGAACTTATCAAAGTTGAACTATTAACATTCCTAAGTGGAAAAACGATAATTATAACTTATGAAACCTTTCTCAGTAGTTGAAGGGAATAGAAATATATATATATCTACATATGAGGGTATATGAATACATATGTGAATGTGTATATATATGTTTACAGGTATACATAGAAGGCACAGGACCAATTTAATAGGAAGGGATGATACTTAAAAGGTGAAATTAAGAGGTGAGAGAGGAATATAATGAGAGGAGATGGGGAGAGACAGAATGGGGTAAACTATCTTATATGGAAGAGGCAAGGGAAAATGGTTACAATGGAGGGGAAGAATAGGAAGGCAAAAGGGAATAGGTCAATCTTATTCTCATTGAATTTGGCTTGGGGAGGGAATGAAACACACACTAAATAGGGTATCTCACCCTACAGGAGAGTAGGGGGGAAGGGGATGAGAGGGGGATGATGGAAGGGAGGGCAGGCTGGGGGGAAGTTGGAAGCACTCACTTTTGAAAAGGGACAGGATTAAAGTAAAGAATAAAACAAATGGGAGGTGGAATAGGAGGGAGGGAAATATAGTCAGTCTATTACAATATATCTACTATGTTAATGTTTTGCCTTAGCTACACATGTACTACCTATACTGAACTGCTTATCTTCCCAGTAAGGGTGGGTGATAAGGGAGGAAGGGAATGAATCTGGAATTCAAAGTTTTAAAATCAAATGTTTAAAAAATATATATATATATGTAATACTATTATTAATACCATTTTACATGTAATTGGGAAATAAGATATACAGGCACTGGAGCATAGAGATCCACCATGCCCTATTGGAAAAGTCAAAAGGGGTACGGGAGAGAGCAGATTGGAGGAGGGGATATCCTGTGGGACTGCTATTTTGGGGCGGTGGGTAGGGGAAAAACGGGGAAAAAATTTATAACTCAAAATCTGGCAGAAATGAATGATGTAAATCAGAAGTTAATAAAGAACTTGAAAAATGAAAAAAAAATTAAATTAAAAATGCTAAGCCTGGTAGCTCTAGAAACAGTTCACAGAATCTAGATAGGAAACACCTTTGTAGAAAGTGAATCTTGGCATTTACCAGACAGTAAGGTGTGGGGAATGGGGATTCCTTTTTTTCTCCCTATTGGCCACAGCACCTTTAGTGGAGCAACTCAGCCTTCACCCATTAGGAGAAACTATACGATCAGGGAGCAGAGAGACAGACCCAGCCTCATGAAGTAGCTTCAAAGAGTGTTACCTCTGGCAGCAGAGAAAAGATTAAGCCATAGATGAAAAAAAAACAAACCCAAACCCACCAGTCTTCCCGGCAGTTGAGAGTCAAGAGAAAAGAAAACAAAACTTAGGGAGCCTAGGTAAGTGACCTATCAAATAGGGACACTGTGATTGGCGGTGGGAGGGAGCAGCATCAGTACACCCCAAGAATATTGGGGCTCCTCAGGGCCAGAGGTTTGATCTTCCTTTGTCAAATGTCTTCCTTAACCTCAGTTCCATTGTACTCGAAGTTTGTACCCAGTCTTCCTCAGCCTTGTATCCTTTGTACCTCAGTCTTCCCAGAGATGCTGTGTGTGCCAGACTGTGATCCAAATTTATGTGGAATGTTTTGTAGATACTGTTCTTACTATGCTGTCTTTGTAAATACCTTTGTTTTGAATTAATAGTGTCTACTGGATGATTATTAAATGTAGGCAAACCATTAGGGGCTTGTGAGCTATAGTTTTAGGATTGATGACCTATAGGATAGATATAAATTTTGGAATAATTATCCCTCTGTCAACTCAAACAGAAAAGATGAGAGTGTTGAATTGGGGAGGTAGCCCAGAGGATGTTCTGCATTGGGGGGAGGGTCATCTTCTTCTGGGATTTATTGGGGTGACATATGCATTTATAGAGAATGTCAGATCTAGGAGGGTCCTTAGAACACGGAATGTCAGAGCTGGGAGGGCCCTTAGAACACAGAATGTCAGAGCTGGGAGGGCACTTAGAACACAGAATGTCAGAGCTCTGAGAAACCTTAGTAAATCAAAGCATCTCATTTACAGATGTGGTAACAGAAGCCTTTTGGAAGCCCTGTATCCTGGATCCCTATCCTACCTTATCCACTAACTTTTGGTAAATCCAGTAAGAGCCCCATGAGATTATAAGATCTAGAAAAAGAAAGAACTTTAAAAACTGCCAAATCTAAGCCCTAATTTTACAGGTGGGGAAACAGAGGCCCAGAGAAGTTTATTTTGTCTTGCCCAAGGTCATGAAGAAAGTAGTAGAGTCTAAATTCAAAACCAGATCTTCTACCCATAGAACACAGGAGAATTCTGATGGAAAGATTATCTGAACCCTTGAGTTTATCTACTCACAGGCTCCTAGACCTCCAGACAAATAGGACTTCAGAGGCCATCTCATCCCACCCCTCATTTTATAGATGCCCAAGCTTGCCTCGAGTTCCACAAACACCAAAAAGTGGGCTTTGTCCAGAGGTCCTCTGATTCTAGGGTCACTGCTCTGTGCCCTATACCACTCTGCCCCCCCATACCACCCCACTGCCAAATGGGGGGCAAGGATGCTTGCTCGGCACTGGAGGATCCAGTGAGAGGTCACGGACCAAGAAGTGAGTCCAGAGCAGGAGTTCAACACAATAAATAGATAGTACTACTGAAACAGAGAGCCAGCTGGCCTGGAAAGTCACAAGCTCGTTCACTGACAACTGCTGTTGTTTCTTTGTCTTCTTTCTTTTCTTCTTCAATCAATCAATAATCAATAAACATTTATTAAGCTCCTACTATGTGCCAGGGAGGCAAAAGACAGACCCTGCCCTGAAGAAGCTCACAATCTAATGGAGGAGAGAATAAGAAAACAAATATGTAAATTTTGGTGGCTGAAATCTTGCTAGATATCTCGGGGCTTGGGGGCTCGATTTCTTAAACCCAATTTACTCTGACTCTCATTGATTGGTTATTAACTACAGTAGAGTGAATGTCTATGGTAACTGTTTCTCTTTGGAACAGCAACCCTGAGGGTCTACCCCTCCCAGTTTGACTTTTTTTCTAATTAAAGGGACCATCCTTTGATTCACTTCTTAAAGAGGCCTATTCACTGAATGTGAGTTACTTGACTCTTAAGTGAGCATCTGAAAAGGCCTTAGCCTAAAAGGTCTCCCATTGCATCCTGGGTCATCTCCAGTCATCCTGATGATTATCTGGTCACTGGACCCAGATGGCTCTGGAAGAGAAAGTGAGGCTGGTGACCTTGCACAGCCCTCCCTCACTTAAATCCAAGTCAACTGCAAGTCATGTCATCATTTCCCTGATGCCAAAACACAACAACAATAACATTGACTGGCCAACAATAGGTCCCAGCCCAAGCCCCACTCGGTCATTGTTTAGTCCCTGTTGTCTCAGATGGAATGTAATTGTTTCTGTTTTTTTGCCAGAAACCCTGAGGATCTTCCCCTCTCCGTTAATTTGTTTTTAAACTAGGTAAAATAAGCCATTTTTTGCCTCTTTTTTTACCTAGCCTTAATCAATGAATGGGCATTGCTGCAATCAAACTGAAACCTGAGAAAGATCTTAGCTTAAAAGGTCAAGGTTCCCTTTGACCCAGCAATACCATTTCTAGGGTTGTATCCCAAAGAGATCATAGAAGTGAGAAGAGGACCTGTATGTACAAAAATATTTATAGCAGCTCTTTTTGTGGTGGCAAAGAATTGGAAATCAAGGGGATGCCCATCAATTGGGGAATGGCTAAACAAGTTGTGGTATACGAATGTAATGGAATACTACTGTGCTATAAGAAATGAGGAGCAGACGGACTTCATAATAACCTGGAGAGACTTATACAAACTGATGCTGAGTGAGGAGAGCAGAACCAGGAGAACACTGTACATAATTAGAGACACATCATATGTGTGATGACCAACTTCAATAGACTGAGCTCTTCTCAGCAATGTAAGGTTATAAGACAACTCCAGAAGACTCATGATGTCCACATCTAGAGAAAGAACTACAGAGTTTGAATGCAGATTGAAGCAAACTACCTGTTCTCTCTCTCTTTTTCTTGTTTTGTTTTGTTTCCTCTTTCCTGGTTGGGCTGCCCTGAGGCTAAAACTACCAGCTCACTGGGCTCACTCAGGCTGGGCTCAGCTCCCAGCGATGGCCTCTTTTTGTGGGCCTGCCGGTGTGTCTTCAGCGGGAGATTTGTTTTTCTCTGTCTTGCTGTAGGTTCTGTAGCCCTGAAGTTTGTTTGGAGTCATTTTTTATAGGTATTTGAGGTGGTTATGGGGAGAGCATAAAGAGTTTTCCTGCTTCTGGGCTGCCATCTTGGCTCCACCCCCAAATAAATTAATTTTTTTAAAAGGCCAAGGTTTCCCACTGCATCGGGGCCATCTCCAGTCATCTTGATCACTATCTTGTCACTGGACCCAGATGGCTCTGGAGGAGAAAGTGAGGCTGGTGACTTTGCATAGCCCTGCCTCACTTAAATCCAATTCACTTGCATGTCATGGCACCACCTTCCTGACCTTGTGGTCCTTCCTCTTCCAGACTGAAGGACAAAGAAAGCCCGGGAGGTTAGTAATTCAGAGGCAGCTAGGTGGTGCCATAATGCACAGACTGCTGGGCCCAGAGTCAAGAAGACCTGAGTTCGAATTTGACCTCTGACACAAGCTGTGTGACCCTGGGAAGGTCATTTAACCTCTGTCTGCCTTAGTCCCCTAAACTGTAAACTGGGGATAATAATAGCTCCTAACTCCCAAAGTTGTTGTGAGGATCAAATGAGATTACAATTTTAAATTGCTTAGCACAGAAATCAGTACCTAGTAGGTGCTATATAAATATTAGCTATTGTCGCCATCATCGCCACAACCACCACCATCATCATCATCACCTGACCTCCCCCCCCCCCCAGCTGATCAGCTTGGGAGCTTTGACCTTCTCCACTTCTGATATAAGCCAGTTCAGTCCTCCTTAAACAGGGCAGTCGTCCCCTGCTTCCAAGGCCTTCCCATCCCCACCCAGTTGGTGCAGAATTGAGTGCAGACACCTAAACAGCTTTAGCCCCACTGCAGCTGAGAAACTCCAAACTCCAGCTATCCACCAGCCTTGGCCTCCCCGGTAGGGAGCATGCACTACAGAGGTGTCCCCTCCAGGATGGCTCTGCTGCTTTTCAAACCCCAGAGCCTTGTAATACCTCTCTGTGTGCTGACAGATGGCAGCACAGGCCCAAAAATGAGTAGCAGAATGAGGAAAAGAAAGAGAATAGGGATTCAAATGAAATACAGAACCCACGGAGAGGACTGGAGGAAACATTAGAACAGAAATTAACAGAGTTGAAAGGGGGATTAGAACACATAATGTCAGAATTGGGAGGGCCTGTAGAATGTGGGATGTTGGGGCTGGGAGGGCCCTTAAAACACAGGATGTTAGACCCTTAAACATAGAATTTCAAATCTGGAAGGGATCTTAGAACACAGAATGTCAGCAATAGAGGAGAACTTAAAACACAGAATATAGAATGTTAACTCTAGAAGACTCCTTAGAAAAGCAGTGTGTACAATGTCAGGAAGAGTTGGGTTCAAATCCAGCCTTTGACACTTACTAGCTGGGGAACCCAGTGGGCAAATCATTTAATCTCTCCAGTCTCAGTTTCCTCATCTGTAAAATGAGGCATTTGGACTAGATAGTTTCCAAGGTCCTGTCCTGATCTAACTCTATTATCCTACAAACACAGAATTTCATTTAGATCTAGGAGCACACTTAGAATACAGAGGTCAGAGACTATCTGGTCTATTCTACTACTTTTACAAATTAGGAAATTGTTCAAATCTGGCTTTAGACGCTTACTAGCTATGTGACCTTGGACAAGTCACTTTTAACCCCCAACTGCCTTAAAAAAAAATAAAGGAAAGTGAAGCCCTATCGAGGTAAAGAATCCTGTCCAAGATTAAACAGCAAGATCAAGGTCTAGCAGTAGAACTCCCACAGATTTAGACCTGGAAGGAATCCTAGAGATCTTTCTGTCCAGATTTTATTTTCAAGAGTTCCTTGATTTAAAACATATTTAATTTAAAGACATAGTTCTTTAAATATACATATATATATATATGTGTGTGTGTGTGTGTGTGTGTGTGTATATTTTTTTTTTTTTTTTGCTTTTTGGAGGGGGAGAAGGCAGGGCAGTTGGGATTAAGTGACTTGTCCAAGGTCACATGGCTAGTTTTATGTTAAGTGTCTGAGGCCAAATTTGAACTCAGGTCCTCCTGACTCCAGGGCTGGTGCTCTATTCACTGTGCCACCTAGTCACCCCTAAAGACATAATTCTTAATAAAAAATAGTAACATGTGAGTTTGAGTATTTGATTACATTATTATTAATAAAATAATGGCGATGGTAATAACTCCTGAAAAAAGGAGAGAAAAGTCAAGGATTGGAAGGAGCCCTGAAGAGTCAAGGAGTCTGTCTTCTGCTTGAGGCAACAGTATTTAAAACAGATGGATCAAATGATTCCCCATCTCTACATCCAGCTAGCCTCCCTCACCCAGGCAGTTAGGTGACAAAGTGGATTGGGTGCTGGGCCTGGACTCATCTTCCTGAGCTCAAATCTGACCTAAGAAACTTAATAGCTGTGTGACCTTAGGCAAGTCACTTAACCATGTTTGCTTCCGTTTCCTCAAATGTAAAATGAGTTAGAGAAGGAAATGGCAAACTACTCCAGAATCTCTGCCAAGAAAACCCCAAAGAGGGTAATAAAGAACAGGACACAACTGAACAATAACAAAAATAATAGAAGGAAATGTTCAGTTTCAGTTAGAGGTTAATGAAAACAGATGTTTCTCCCCCATCCAAGTGCTTTGCTTTTTTTTCCTACAGACCCCCCAAAGTCTGTCCATGGACCTAAATTAAGAGTCTCTGTCCTAAGCAATCCTTCATCAATATTATGTTACATAGGTTATATAAGAACAATTTTTGCTCACCAAGCACTTCCCCAATGCCCCTCTGGGTGACCCTTAACCTTAGTTTTTCAGGGGCTATGGTAGTTCGTGACTAGAAACCATGTGGCATTAATGCTTTAAAAGGACAGGTCTTTGCTTCTGGGAGAAAACTTGGGGTCATAAAAGCACTGGATGATTTCCCCAAAATTAATGCAACCCACACTCCAGCTTCTTTTCAGGTCTGGGCCCGGCTCACATGCTCTCCAAAGCATCTGCCTGAGGGAGATGTCCTGGTGGACCAGCGCTATGGGTTGTCCATCCAGCCAGGTACCACAGTCTTCATAATACAGGGTCTTCCTCTACTAGATTGTGCCTCTGTGAATAATTAGGTGAAATTCTTTTGAGTGCTCATGGATCTCACTTAGCAGACTCTGTAGTGTTCTGGCCCTTGATAACATCAATGAAAAGTCACTTGCAAACAGGATCATTGAGAGGAACTCACCAACTATTGGGAATCCCTCTTCCATTTAGACTCTGTCTTGGACATCATCCCTGACAATAATACATGGGATGGGCATACATCTCCCTATTTTATGCCTTACTTGATAGCAATAACCAGAGGGTTGTTGAACAGAGGAGTTTGTTGTTCCATCTTTCAAGGTGTATGAGTAAGGAAGACCCAATTTCAAGCCCCACCTCAGCCACTCACTTTCTGTATGATCTTGGGCAGGTCACTTAAACCCTCTGTGACTCAGTTTCCTCCTCTGTAAAATGAGAGTTGGATTTGATCGCTTCTGTGGTTGCATCCAGCTCAAAAATCTATGTTTCTATAGCAATGATAGCTAGCATTTACATAGCACTTTAAGATTGCAAAACACTTTACAAATATATCCTTGTTTTATCCTCACAATCACCCTGGGAGGTATTCCCATTTGACATATGAGGAACCTGAGAAAGAAGTTAAGTAACCTGTCAAGGCCACAGAGTTAATGAATGTTTGAGGCAGGATTTGAATCAGATTTTCTTAACTCTAGGTCCAGCACTCTGTCCACTCTGCCACCCAGCTACCTAGGACATATACATGGAAGACACCTTCTTGAATGAGAGCCTGTAAAAAGCATTGCTTTGCTCTAAGAATTGATAAACCCATTGGGATCTCTATACCTTTTCATCAACTGCACCACTGGAAAGATGTGGTCTGTATAATATCACCCATGAAAGTGTTCCTGTTCCCTTTTCAAGGAAAAACCTTGATGCACACAGATTATTCTAACAAAAGTTTCATAGAGACAAGAAAGTTGGCATATGGGCCAATAGATACTAATATTCTTTCTGTAGTCTTTTTAAGGACTAATAATAAGAGCCAAGATTTTTTTTTCCACTTTCCATCTGCAACTCTGCTTGGTTTCATCTCCAGGGAACAAGATGCCCTTCCCAGGATAAGATTATCACTTCTATGCTTGCTTTCTCAAGGAGAGTGGGTGGAAAGGGAGGAAGGGAGAGAATGTGGAACTCAAAGTTTTACAAATGAATGTTAAAAATTGCTTTTGCATGCAACTGGGAAATAAGATGTACAGGCAATGGGGTACAGAAATCTATCTAGAGGGGAGGGGGATGGGAGAAGGGGAAGGTGGCAGAAGGGAGGGCAGATTGGGGGAAGGGGTGGTTGGGGTGCAAGCTATCCTGGAGTGGGGGGAGAGGAGAGATGGTAAGAAAAATTGGAATTCAAAATCTTATGGAAGTGAATGCTGAAAACTGAAAATAAATAAATTATATAAAAGGGGAAAAAAAAGAGGATCCCTTCTAATCTCATCACCACGCTGCTAAATGGGAGGGTAGAACAATAAGCTCCTTAAGTCTTCCTTTATAGATGGCAGAAATTGGCCTTCCAGCTCACTCCACTTGTCATTTGCATTTCTGCTTGATTTCGACTCCATGGGCACTCCTTCATGTTCTGCCACATCCCCGAATTCCAGCTTCCCCCATTAGACTATAAGCTCCTTGAGGACAGGGACTCTTTCCTTTTCTATTTATGTCCTCAGTGCTTAGCACAGTACCTGACACAAATGCTCATGGAATTGAATTTCTCCAGGCTTTTAGTATCTTTCCTTCTTTCAGATAACTTGAAGACTGATCACTCAACATTCTCAAAACTCTGTTGCTTCAAACACAGCTTCCACTGTGTATATCTGGTCTCGTCTGGCTGCTGTTTCCATGTACATTTTCCTCTGGGCTATTTTCACCTATTGATTTAGGACGGCAGAGTCCAAATGTGTCACTGTCAATCTTATAAAAATATCTTCTATTTTTCATTTTTATCCTTAAATACCCTCAGGATGATTTTGTTTACTTTAATCTCTTGCCTTTACTGCTTCTATTTTATGAGAGAATACTACCCATAATCTTCCATCCTTCTCTGTTCGATTTTATAAATGAGTTTATATTCTGAACAGGTGTTGCCTTTGGTTTCTATAATCTCTCAATTTGGCAAGGGGTTCAAATGTTTGCAGCCAGAGGTGGCTCCTGGGTTCTTTTGTTCTTGGGTCATTACATTGTTGCCAGACTTAGTGAGGACACTAAGTACACTGCAGCTCAAAAGCTCTGAGTTGTTGTAATCCATTAACCTCAGCCTGTCTAGCAGCAGGAATTACAAGGGTACACTACCACCTGATCCCTTTTCCTCAAGATAGTTCTTCAATACTTAAAAACAGCCATCATACCCCCTCAGAGTTTTCTTGGCCGTGCTAAACATTTTTAGTTCCTTCTGTATCTCTCTGGCCCATAACTATCCTAGAACAAGGCCTGTTCTATTATCCTCTTAGGGTTCTAGGGGTATTCCTGAAAGACCGGTTTCTCTCTCTAACATCCTTGCCTAGAGTCACCACCAGTTGTATTATTCCCCCTCAAAAAAAAAAAAAACATTTGAAACCTGTCAGACTCTAATGGTTAATATGATAGTTCCATTTAAGTAATTACCATCAATTAGCTTTCGTGGTTTCGGTTGTTTTCAGTTTTCAGTCATGTCCAGCTCTTCATGATCCCATTTGGGATTTTTTAAGCAAAGATACTAGAGTTATTTGCCATTTTCTTCTCCAATTAACTTTTACAAAGGGGATATTTACTTAAAAGATATGTCATGTTGTGTCCCAGTAAAAATCCTAGAATATGTGGGGCTTTCCCCATAAGGATTAGGGGTCTAAGGTCAATTAAAAGTGTTCCCCTTAGGTGAGAAACCAACTGTTATGATTGAAAATTCTTCCATTATTCTCTCCATGCTTAAGACCATTCAGCTGGGGTCCCAACAAAAATTTAGAAGTGTCTCTTTCTGCACAAGGTACACCAGAATTTCTCTAGGGGTCCCTGTACTGAAAGTAATCCCCTTAGAGATGCAGACAAATTTCCTCTGGATCCTTATTCCAAAGGGTAACCCAAATTTCTCCCAATGGATCTCCACTACTTCAAGGGCATTCCAACTGGAATTCTAAAGTCACAACTCACCCTGTAACAGGAAAAGTAGGTTAAGATAAGAGGCTCCCAGGAAAAGCATTAATAGTTGATTATTTGGAATTTTCTAGACATGCAAGCAAACTTTACCCTATGGACTTGCATGAGTAAGGTGGTCACAATCCTTACTCATAAGGCAAGCAGTCTAGGTCTGTTTAAATGAAAAAAAGAAAAAAAAAGACATTTCTTAACTAAGTACCAGTATTTAAGTGATGCAAAACCATACTTATATTAGCCTCAGTATTAATACTTGTACAAGATTTAGTAATACAATAATACACTTAAACACTCAATGAATCAACACAGGCAAAAGTCTTCAAAAGAAACTCTCAAAAAGTATTTTCAGATCATCTCAAAAGGAAATGACATGAGGGAAGCATAGGCCAGAAAACAACAGCAACAACCCATCAATTATAGCTTAAAACAAAAAGAGAATAATCTTTGCCACTTTCTCTAGGATCCTGAAAACTACAGTATCAAAAAACAAGTCCCAGGTGAAGGATCTCTCCAGGAGACCCCAAAATGCAAAAGGCCTACTTTTATCCCTGATGAGGGTCCACGTAGAGACCCCTTTGGCTGTACTCTACCAGAGGAAGGCTGGCTGCAAGTTCCCTTAGGGTTCTAGGGGTACTCCTATGGGGTAGGTGGTGTCTTTTCTCTAATGTCATGGACCAGTACCCATTGCAGGGTGTGTTCCTCTCCATTATCAGACACCCAGTGACTAGTACCCCAGTTCCATTTAACCAAATAACACCAATTAGCTCTTACAAAGGGGATGTTTACTTCAAAGATAGGCTAAGAACAGAAGCACAAACATTTTCCCCAAACACCTCAAGGGACACACTCTCCTTTACATCACCTTGGTCTCTGGAGTGAATGGGATCACTTGGTACAGTTTCAACATAGCAATAGTCACACCAGTGAGATAATATTTGTACTTAGCACAGTGCCTGGAACAAATCAGATGCTTAATAAATGTTAGCTCCCTTCCACCACCCTAACCACACTCCCCAGGTAATTCAGATCCAAATGTTTAATTACTGAGACATGAGTCAGTCTCTCAGGTACTGCTAGACTACATCCCAAATGACATTCCTTGGGGCATCTCCGCAAGGCTGGCTACAAAACCCAGCATAGACTCACCTCCTGGACTTACCTTCCTAACTTCTTGAAACTCATAGGTGTATAACCTAAAATCAAAGAACAATTGCTGAGGCAGAAGCCCAAGGTCCATTTTCATGGGGCCGCATGTTGAATTATGTTGGGAAGACTTAGACCTTGTCCCTCACTGAACACTGTCTACCTGGGAGGAGTCATCCAAAGAGAAGACAAACTAAGGGAGTTAACAAGACCGAGGTCGACTGAAACCTTCTAAAGGCACCTCCTGTTCTGGCTCTGTAACTACAACTGACCCAGGAGGTTCTCATTCAGTCAGCAGACCAGAAGCAGCTAAGTCTCTCCATCATACACATCATCTCAACTCTTCCAAAAACAGATTCTCAGACTCTTCTTGCATCAGCCCAGAGTGCTGATGCTCCCTAATCAGGCTCCTAAGGGCCAGGCTTATTGGTCAGCCTCCTACTACACATCAGTCAATCCTCACTGAGCATATTCCGAAGTCCGCTCACCATCCTGGTCACCCTGACCTCAGAATACACACCTCTCTCCTCTTCAGGATGAGGGACAAATCTGATTTTTAGTTCTAAGTGTGCAGGTCTTTTCCCCTTTCCTTCTCTGTTGTGTGACCCTCTTCCAATCAGGGCTTCCAGACTCTGGGTCCAACACTCCATCCTCTGTGCCACCTCTCTTAGTTAGTCAATCAATCTAGTCCTTTCTTGATATAGTTAAGGAAATTTGTGCCTCATAAACAGATCACATTTACATAAATGTGTATTATAATAGCCTTTAAAGTTTACAAAGCAGATTATAAATATTATCTTATTTGATTCTCACCACAGCCCTGGCAAGTAGGTGCTGTTTCTAACTTCGATTTACAAATGAGGAAACTGAGGCACAGGGTTAAGTGACTTGTCCAGAGTCTTATAGGTAGTATCTGAGGCTGGATTTATAATTTTATCATGTCTTGTCATTGGTTATATGACTTTTGTAAAAATACTCATTTCTAGAAGAGTAAAAATTGAGTCATGGATTACTATATAATATTTTGAGTCTTTGTCATTGTGAGCTTATAAATCGAGTTTGTGCTGACACATTTCTTTAGGGGGTGGAGGAAATAAATAGCTGTCCTATACCCAGTTTACTTGAATACCCTTTTTGAAGGGACTCAGTCTCTTTTGGGGAGACCCTAGACATGTGCTAAACCTAAGCTTTAAAAGATTTTTCCCGGCACAAAAAAAAATCAGAGATAACAAAAAGAGCCTTACTCTTCTCTTTAGAGCAAGGCTGCCCTAGGATTGAATCTAGTCTATGTGAGTCCAAAACTGTGGCCTTATATGGGACAGGGCTCTCACCTTGGTAGCAAGGCTTTATATAATATTCCACAATTCCTTATGACCTGGCTGTTTTATAGTTTCTAAAAGTCCTTTGCATCTTTATCTAAAATAATGGCTTGATGGCTCCTGAATTTAAAAAAATGACAAAAATATGCTTCCTTTTTTCCCCATGGATTCCCTGAGCTAGATAAGTCCACAGAGGTCATCTCAATCAACTTCAAAATGAATGCAGGTGCTATTTCCCTCTTGACAGAAGGGTGATGGGCTCAGGGTGACAGACAGAATGAGACACATATTTTGTTGACCCTGGGCAACAGAGGAAATTGATTTATTTGACTGTGCATATTTATTACAAGTTGTTGGATTGGTTTTTTTCCCCTCAATGGTGATGTTGGGGAGAGATGTGAGAGGGAGAGAAAATAGATTTTTGTTCATTAAAAAAGTTAAAATTAGATGAAAAAAAAACAAAATGAATGAAAGAAATTCCCCTTCTCCTACCAGACCTACTCACCCACCCATTAACAGCTCCCCTGACAGATGGCAATTCAGCCTCCCCCTCCAGCAACTAGAAGCTCCCTCTCTTATAAGCATCACTGCTAAAAAGTTCTCAGCTCGTATCTGCCTCTCTGGACTTTCCCTCCATTGGTCTTAAGCCCATCTCCTGGTGCCAAGCGGAACAAGTCTCATTCTTCTTCCTCATATAGCCCTTCAAACATTTGAAGGCAGTGATGGTGCCCCTTCTTTCCCACTCACTTCTGACTCCTTAGCCTTTTTTCAAAGTCCTTGAAACAAGAAAGTACCAGAGTACCTAATTCCCTAGGTCCACCAGCTGTCTCCATTACACCATTGGCTGCACTCTCCCACCTCAGACTTAGTCTCAGGACAGTGATTCTCCTAGGACCTGGAGCCTGTTCACCTGAGCAACAAACAAACCTTGTCAACAAGAGTTTGCATGCACTAAGGCTTTGTGCTTTTCAAAAACAAGCTGGCTCTCAACTGCCCTGTGAGATGGGTAAAGCAGGACAAATATTATTATTTCCATTTCATAGTTGGGCAATCAGGAAAAATCAGGAGATAACTTACTAGATCACAGAATCTGGGAGCAGGAAGGGACCCTTAGAGTCATTTTAGCCATACACTCCCCCAATCATGCAGGAACCCTCCCTCCCCTGAAGCATCTGGGTCTGTACATCCAGAATGTCTGTGTTTGTCCTTCATTCTCAAAGATGGCCGTGGCTTTAGGGAAATGATGATACGACTGACTTGTAGTTAACTTTGATTTGAGTGAGGGAAAATTGTGCAATGTCACCAGCCTCACTTTCTCCTCCAGAGCCATCTATGTCCAGTGGCCAGATATCCATCAGGATGACTGGAAATGGCCCAGGATGCAATGGGAGACCCTGGCCCTTGTGGGCTAAGGTCTTTTCAAGTTCTCACTTTGAGTAAGGTAACACCCATTCAGTGAATAGACCTCTTTAAGAATGTCCAGGATGTCTACCCACTCCTGGAACACCTCTAGCTTGACCTGGGCTCTCCCACCTTCCTACTCCATGCCCATATTCTCTCCCAGTCCATATTTCACCCATTCTGGCTCAGAAATCACACCATTGTGGTGTAGCCATAGGAAACCAGAGGTCTCTGGAGTAGCTGTGAGTAGTAATCAGTAGATAAAGGCTTGAATCCTGTTGGGTTATTCAAAAGTTGTATTACCTTGGGCAAGTCACAAAATTTAGATCTGAGAAGATTTTTAGCAAGCACCCCCTCCACCCAATTTTAAAGATGACATTATTTGCTTAATGCCACACAACTAGCAAACGAAAGAGATGGGCAAAGGTGTAAGTAGGCAATTCCTGTGCCTTGGACAAGTTGGGTGAGTTGGTGGGATCACAAGTGTGTATGTGTGTGTGGGGGGGGGGATGGGTCACTCACCTGCTAGGTGTCCATCTTGTGTCCAAGATGCTTTCTGCTTTCTACTCTCTTCGAGGACCAACTGGCTTCTTTTGAGAGAAGGGGAGGGAGAGGAGCAGTGGTGTGGCTACTCAGAGAAAGAGAAAGCATACTTGCCCTTTGACTGAGGTTACAGATGCGGCCACTGCTGGGGGTGAGGCCACAGAGGGAATAGAGGAAGAACACTGAGGAAACTGATTATCAGCACCCTGTAAATTTTCCACCCTGGGGCAAAGCCCTCTGTGCCCTGTCCTAGTTAAAGCCCTGGAGTTGGAATACAAGTTCAGTTCTCCTGACTCAGAATGTAGTCCTTTCCCCACTGCATCACAACTGGCCCTGATGCCCTGTGCTCTTTCCACAATATCACTTTTATTCTCTAGGTCCCAGTTTCCTCATCTATAAAACAAGGGGATTGGGATTAGTTTTGACCTTATATAATCCCATAAAGGCATTGCAACATCCAGACTGATATCTTAAGAAGGCGATGTGTTCACCTTTCTTCTATTTCAAGTGGATGGCAAATTCTGGGCTTTCTTAAATAACTCAGCAATGAATGGTATGCACTGATTTGTATACCTCCCGTGACAGGGAGTTTTCTACCTTTCTGGACAGCCTGTCCCAATTCAGAACTCCAATTTGCTAAATTAGCATCTTCCTTCTTTCAACTCCTTCAACTCTGAGTTCTTTCAGCAACTGGCCTAATCAACAGCCTAAACTTTGTAACAGTCTTTGAAAATGGCTACTCTGTACAATTTAGCATATCTGATTTTGAGTTCAAGGCCTTTCTTTGCAAGTGACTCAATGTGTGATCTTGGTCAAACCACTTGTTCTCTCAGCCTCAGTTTTCTATCTGTAAAAATGGGGAGGATAATATTTACACCGTCTACCTCAAAAGGATGCTGTGAAGAAAGGCTTTTTGCAAACTCTTTAAAATGCTATAACAATGTAAACTGTTTGAAAATTTTTTTGGGGGGGGGGAGGTAATCAGGGATTAAATGACTTGTCCAGGGTCACACAGTCAAGTGCATGAGGCTGGATTTGACTTCAGGTCCTCCTAACACTAGGGCTATTGCTGAAATATTTTTTAAATGTCATATACTATAGCAAAGTCTACCTCTATAGAAAGGTAGTAGAAAAGACAATGAGAAGGGATTCGGAATTGCAAGTCCTGGGTTTAAGGAGTCTACTACTTATTACATATGTGACCTTAATTTCTACTGGCCTTGGTTTCCTATTCTCTGTACTGAGTGGGATGGGCCAGATGGCCCCAGAAGTCCTTCCAACCCCTGATCCAATGGTGCATAGAAAATACGGCTGCATGAAGGATCCCAGCAAACAGATTAAAGGGAGAATCAAACCACCATTAGTGCAGTGAGTCAGATGAGAATTCAGGGGCCCAGAGGTGACAACCCAACAGAGACCCATTAGGCAAAATGAATAGAACACTGGTCTTGGATTCAGGACAAACCTGGGTTTGAATCTGCCATTGACGTTTGCTAGCCACACAATCCTAGACAAGACACATCACCTCCAAGTCCCTGAACCTCAATTTCCTCATCTGTTAAATGGGGGTAATGATGCTTGCAGCACCCACCTACATAGGATTGTTGAGAGGCTTGAATGAGATGATGCATGGAAACATTAAAGTGCAATAGAAATGTCTGGGGTAAAGAAGAGAATGACAGGCAATGTGAGTGCAAAATCCTTAAAGTTACTCTGCTAAGTTAGGGCAGAGCTGCCCACAGCAGGGTTGCTTTAGTTATCAGTAGGAAAGAGCCCATGTCTGGGGGTCAGGAGGCCTGGGTCCGAGTCCTGGCGCTGAGACTCATTAGACCAAGTGAAAAGCATCTCATTTCTCTGAGTCTATTTACTTGTCTGTCATGTGAGGCTAAGAAACACTAGCCCTGCCTGGCCCCCAGGATGGTACAAATAAAATGGTTTTTTCTTAATGGTAAGGGGCTCCCTAAAATGTGAGCCTAAAATAGTATCTCCAGCTGTTGTTCAGTAATGTCTGACTCTTCCTGACCCCATTTGGTGTTTTTTTGGTCAGAGATACTGGAATGGTCGGCCATTTCCTTCTGAAGCTCATTTTCCAGATGAGAAAACTGAGGCAAACAAGGTTAAGTGACTTGCCCAGAGTCACACAGCTAGTAAGTGTCTGAGGGTAGATTTGAACTCAGGAATATGAGCCTCGCTGACTCTAGGCCCAGCACTCTGTGCACTATGGTGCCACCTATATGCCCAATTTCACCAGTAAGCCTAGTGAATAGTGTTTCCACCCGCCATAGGACCCCTTTGCATAACTTCCCCCACTCTAAAGGCAATTTTACCACCAGAGGGACATGCCAGATCCTGCAGAGGCAGCTGCTGCAGTCAGATTGACAAGGTTCCTTCAAGGGCTTGACTGGGCTAATGGAAAGTACACTGAACATTCCCCAATAGTTAATAATAACGAAAACCTTTATATAGAGCTTCCTTTGTGCCGGCCCTGTGCTAAGCACTTTAGAATTATTATCTCAGTTGATAACTTGTCAAATAATTATAGCCATACCTTGTGCTTGGTGATTTAAAAAACACTTTCCAAATGTTATCTCTCTTGATCCTCACAACAACCCTTGGAAGTAGGTGCTATTATCCCCAGACAGGCAGAAGATAAATGACTCATCCGAGGTCACACAGCTAGTCAGCATTTGAGGCAGGATTCAAACTCATATCATATCATTTGTTCCTCCCACCAATCCTGTGAGGTAGGGGCTATTATTAAGACTCATTCTACAGACAAAGAAACTGAGGTCGAGAGAGGTTAGATCACTTTCTCAGGGTCAATCAGCTAGTAAACACCTGAGATAGAACTTGAACTCAGGTCTTCTTGACTCCAAGTTCAGTAGCCATTAGCTAACTAGTTTCCAGAAGAAGAAATGCAAATGGCAAATGACCATATTAAAAATATTCCAAATCATTAATAAAAAAAATTCAAATTAAAACAACTCTGAATTTTTGCTTCACATTCATCAAATCAGTAAAGATGATAAGATGGAAACAGTCAATATTGGTACACACACGTCCAACCATTCTGAAAAACTATGTGGAATTATGTGAGAAAAGCTAGTCTACCATCTATGCCGTTTGATGGCATGTGACCCCATCTTGGGGCACATACTGCAAGAGGCACTTTTTGTGGTAGCAAAACAAACAAAAATCCAAAAAGCAGACAGAACAAATCATGACATGTGAATGCAATGGATATAAGGGAGTATTAGAAACTATGAATGTATGGGGTGGCTAGTTGGCACAGTGAGTAAAAGCATGAACCCCAGAGTCGGGAGGACCTGAGTTCGATTCCAGCCTCAGACACTTAACACAAAAAAAACTAGCCATGTAACCTTGGGTAAGTTACTTAATCCCAACTGCCCTCCAAAAAGGCAAAAAAAAAAAAATTGTGAATGTGAGGAAACAAAAGAAACATAAGAAAACCTATGAAAGGATGTCTGGCAAAGAAAATACAATCAAAGAGAAGATAAGGTGGGGTGGCTAGGTGGTGCAGTGAATAGAGCACCAGCCCTGGAGTCAGGAGGACCTGAGTTCAAATCTGGTCTCAGACACAAAACACTTACTAGCCATATGACCTTGGGCAAGTCACTTAACCCCAATTGCCCTCCAAAAAGCAAAAAAAAAAAAAAGAGAGAGAGAAGATAGGCAATGGTTACAATAATATGAATGAAAACAACATGAAAAGGCAGTTGAACTCAGATTAATTATAGTGGACCATCTTGGCTCTAGAAGAAGTAAGGATGAAATACACCTTTCTCCTCTTGGCATCGGGGTCAGAGGGGCACTGTGGGTGCAGAATGTTGCATGCATAGATACAGTTGTATCATTGGCAGGTTGTTCTTGTTTTTAGTTACTGTGGAGGATTCAATGGAGAGTGGTATATATTGGGAAATGATTGTGATGCAAAAACAAATAAAAGGAATCAATTTTTTTAAAAGAAGAAAACATAATCCCCCATTGATAAGTCAAAGGATATGAACAGGCAATTTTCAGATAAAGAAATTAAAGTTATCTATAATCCTATGAAAAAATTCTCTAAATCACTATTGATTAGAGAAATGCAAATTAAGACAACTCTGAGATACCACATCACACCTATTAGATTGGCTAATATGACAAAACAGGAAAATGATAAATGTTGGAGAAGATGTGGGAAAATTGGAACACTAATGCATTGTTGGTGGAGTTGTGAACTGATCCAACCATTCTGGAGAGCCATTTGGAACCATGCCCGAATTGTGCATACCCTTTGATCCAGCAATACCACTACTAGGTCTGTATCCCAAAAAGATCATAAAAAAGGGAAAAGGACCCACATGTACAAAATTATTTATAGCAGCTCTTTTTGTGGTGGCAAAGAATTGGAAATTGAAGGGATTCCCATCAATTAGGGAATGGCTGAACAAGTTGCGGTATATGAATGCAATGGAATATTATTTATTGTACTATAAGAAATGATAAGCTGGCAGATTTCAGAAAAACCCAGAAAGACTTACATGAATTGATGATGAGTAAGGTGAGCAGAACCAGGAGAACATTGTACACAGTAACAGGCAACATTGTGCAATGACCGACTTTGATAGACTTAGCTCTTCTGAGCAATGCAATGATCTAAGAAAAATTCCAAAAGACTCATGATGGAAATGCTATCCAGATCCAGAGAAAGAACTATGGAATCTGAATGCAGATGGAAGCATACCATGTTCTCTTTTTGTTTTTTGTTTCTCGTGGTTTTTCCCTTTTTGTTCTGATTCTTCTTTCACAACATGACTAATGTGGAAATATGTTTAATATGATTGTACATGTATAGCCTATATCAGATTGCATGCTGTCTTGGGAAGAGGGGAGGGGAGGAAGGGGGGAAATTCTAGAACTCAAAATCTTATAAAAGTGAATATTGAAAACTAAAACAATATTTTTTTTTAAAAAGGAGAAAATATGCTAGAATCAGTGAGAACTAGACTTATATCCCAACTCAAACACATGGGCAAGTTACCTTCCAACAAGTCACTCACAGAACCTGTTGCCTACTCTGTCACACGGGGCTAATGCTCCTCCCAGGATTTTGAGGAAAGTCAGTCAACAAGCATTTATAAAGTACCTACTGTGAGTCAGGCTCTGTGCTAAGTGTCTGACATGCAAAGAAAAAACAGTCCTGGCTCTCCAGGAGCTCACAGTCTAATGGGGCGGGAGGATGGGGGACACCATGCACACAGTTATATGTGCAAACAAGATATTTACAGGATAAATTGAGGGTAGCCTCATACAGAAGGCACTAAGATTAAGGGACTGGGGAAAGACTTCTTGCAGAAGGTGGGGCTTTAGCTGGGACTTAAAGGAGGCCAGGGAAGCCTGGAGCAGAGATGAGTTCCAGGCATGGGGGACAGTCAGTGAAACTGTGTGGAGTCAGGAGATGAGGAGTCACGGCAATGAACAGCCAGGCAGCCAGTGTCACTGGATCCCAGAATATGTGGAGGGGAAAAGATGCCCGGAAACCAGGGGATGAAGAAGCAGCAGTTGTTAACCACTCAACCAGGTCTTCCCAGGTTTGAGGACAGCTCATTAGGCAAAGTATCACCCTGCCTTTAACACATCACCTTTAAACTTAGGGAAAACTGAGTTTGTCAACAAAAGCTTTGATCAGAAACCCTAATGAGCTGTATGACAAACTGAAAAATCCAGAGGGGTTCTCCCTCCCTCAGCAAAGTGCAATGCATTGGAAAGAAGGCTAGATTTGGCGTTGGAGGACTTGTCACTCTTTCCTCCCTAGGTTTTCTTTTTTTCTTTCTTTTTTTTTTCTTTTTGGAGAGAAAGGTAGGGAAATTGGGGTTAAGTGACTTGCCCAAGGTTACATGGCTAGTTTGTGTGTGTGTGTTAAGTGCCTGAGGCTGGATTTGAACTCAGGTCCTCCTGACTTCAGGGCTGGTGCTCTATTCACTGTGTCACCTAGCTGCCCCCTCCCTATGTTTTCTTGACACTGCTCTTTCTTAGTTTTCCTCCTGTCTGACTATTCCTACTTCAATTTCCTTTGCCAGGTCGTCATTCAAGTCCACTCATCTCAATGTGTGGGTATATACCAGGGCTCCTCATCTCCTCATTTGGTGATCTCATCAGCAGCCATGGGATTCAACTCTCTGGTCTATACATCCTACCCTTATCTTTCTTTCATTTATTCATTTTTTTTGAGGCATTCAGTATTAAGTGACATGCCCAGGGTCATATAGCTAGAAAGTGTCTGAGGCTGGATTTAAACTCAGGTCTTCCTGACTCCAGTGCTCTGTGCACTGTAACACCACCTCACTGCCCCCTACCCTCATCTTTCTCCCAAGCTTCAGTCCCGCTTCACTGTCTCCTGGTTACCTCCACCGAGGTGTCCCATTGGTGCCTCAAATTCAACATATCCAATCCTTCTAACTTCCCTATTTCTTTCTTTCCTTCTGTCCAGGGTATCACCATTCTAGGTTCACGACCTAGAATTCCTCCTTGACACATCGCTCCACATCCAAACCTCTGCAAACCTTATTAATTTACCTCCAAAGCTTCCCCAGTATTTTTCCCTTCCCTCTACTCATACCCAAACACTATAATTCAGGTCCTTGTTATCTCCCACCTGAGCTAGTACAATAGCATCCTCTGTATCCAGTCACTCCAACCCTCCTCCAGAGTTGCCAAATTAATGTTGCTAAAGCACTGGTCTAACCATGTCACTCTCCTGCTCAAAAAAGTCCCAGTGGTTCCTGATGGCCTACAGGATCAAATGCAAACTCCTCCATTTGACATTTAAATCCTTTCACAAGCTGTCTCTGACCTATCTTTTGAAGCCGATTACAGGTAATCCCTCCCCTCCTCCCAGCTCTTTCTAGTTAGTGTATGTGCTTTGGAAAGTATAAGGTCCTTAATAGATTCAGGGAGGCATTGGTTTAAAAGCAGCTAGGTGGTATAGTGGACAGAACTCAAACCCAGAGTCAAGATAACAATTGCTGTTGTTCTGTCACATCTGACCCTCGGTGACCCCATTTGGCATTTTCCTGGCAGAGATACTGGAGTGGTTGGCCATTTCCTTCTCCAGATCATTTTACAGCTGAGGAAACTAAGGCAAGTAGGGTTAAGTGACTTGC
>NW_027185593.1:3928579-3931541 GCF_028583685.1 Petaurus breviceps papuanus | reverse complement strand
TTAATTATTATTGTTAAATTCAACAGCAGAACAAAGGCTGAGAGATGCAGAAAGCTAAGATTCTACTCTACTCATGTTTATTGAATTTAAAAAAGAAAAGTGTTTAATTTTATAGAGCAAAATATTGCCTTGAAAGTTCTTCTCCAGCAAAGTGTATTCCAGGTTTATGTCAAAATCACCCAAGATTCCTTGAAATACAAAATGAGAGATGAACAAGGCAAGCCTAAGAGTCGTTTGCTCCTTAAAGATGTTTGCCATTTTCCATGAAGACCATATGGCACCTAATCCAAGTCACCCTCAAGATGGGGAGGTCCACCAGATGTTCCTCTCTGTGTATGACATGCTGATTGTATCAAGGCCTGAACACTTCAGAACCTCCCAAATGAGATCTATAATTTTTCCAGCCAGGCAGAGAGCAAAAGAGAAAGCCCACCTCTTCCATTTTCTCATATATTAAGATAACAGATGATGGACCTCTTGGTGGCAAACATGTGATGCTTGGGAAACATGGCTGGATTGTGGTCTACATCTAAATGTAGTGCCTTTTTCTCAGCCCTAATCTGTCTCTCTGACCTTTGTGGCATTTGAAACTGTTACCCAACCCCTAGTGAATCCTCTCCTCCCTTCTCTCCTCCTCCTCCTCATCATAATAATGTTCTGTCTTGGTTCTCTGTTTACCTGTCTAACCAATTCTTTTCATAGTCATCAATCATGTCCTATGCCCTATGGAATCAGTTATTTGTACAAATTCAGATATATGAAACTATATATCCACATTCATATATATATATAACTATACATATATGTATGTAAAATAAATGTATATGTGTGTATATTTATCTACATAATCCAGCTCTCACTAATGAGATCACAGATCCACTGCAGTGTTGTTTTAATTAAATATATCTGAGGCCTGGCAGATACCACTAGTCTGGAAATAACTGCTGCTGCTACTAGTACTGGTACTACTACTACTACTACTACTACTATTACTATGGAGGAGGAGTAGGAAGAAAAGAAGGAGATAGAGAAAGAGGAGGAGGAGGAGGAAGAAGAGGAGAAAGAGAAAGAGGAGGAGGAAGAAGAGGAGAAAAGAATAAGGAGGAGGAGGAGGAGTAGAAAGAGGAAAAGGAGGAGGAGAAGAAGGAGAAAGAGAAAGAGGAGGAGGACACTGGCCCTGGAGTCAGGAGGACCTGAGTTCAAATCTGGCCTCAGACACTTGACACACTTCCTAGTCGTGTGACTTTGGGCAAGTCACTTAACCCCAATTGCCCTCCAAAAAGCGAAAGAAAGAGAGAAAGAAAGAGAGAGAGAGAGAGAGAGAAAGAAAGAAAGAAAGAAAGAAAGAAAGAAAGAAAGAAAGAAAGAAAGAAAGAAAGAAATAAAGAAAGAAAGAAAGAAAGAAAGAAAGAAAGAAAGGAAGAAAGGAAGGAAGGAAAGAAGGAAGGAAGGAAGGAAGGAAGGAAGGAAGGAAGGAAGGAAGGAAGGAAGGAAGGAGGAAGGAAGGAAGGAAGGAAGGAAGGAAGGAAGGAAGGAAGGAAGGAAGGAAGGAAGGAAGGAAGGAAGGAAGGAAGGAAGGAAGAGGAGGAGGAAAAGTGTCTAAGGATGGTTTTGAATTCAGGTCTTCTTGAGTCCAGGTCCAGCCCCCTATTTGCTGGGCCATCTAAGAGTCTAACATCTATTCTCAGTTTCCCCTTTAAAGAAATTATACTCCAACACTTAATACTTCAATAATTGTGAACACTCTCTCCTTGCCAAGCATTTATGAATTGCCTACTATGTGCCAAGCACGTTCTGAGCCCAGAGGAAGATAAGTCATGACTTCCAAGAGACCCCATTCTACCAGAGGAACATTTTTGCTGCCATAAAAAGTGATTGGGAGGGGTGCTCCTGGGGAAATCAGGGAAGGCCTTTAGGAGGAAGGGGTGAGAAATTGAGACAAAATGATAGAGCAGCAGGAAGAAGTTTAGCTCCGACTCCTTCACAAGGAAATAGGAAATTTATTAGGCTGGGTCCTAATCAGGAAATATGAAAAAAAACTAGTCCTATTTCAGCCAAGGTCACCACAGGGAGACAGAGAGTGAGGGCTATGGACACTGGGGATGAGGTGTGAGAAGGGGGAGAGAGGGAACCATATGGAGAGAAGGAGAAGAGAAAGAAGAAGAGGAGGAGGAGAAAGAGGAAGAGAAGGAGGAGGAGAAGAAGGACAAGAACTAAAAGAGGACTTAGGATGTGTCCTAAGATAAGAAGAGGTCCCAGACTCATGCAGGGGAACCCCCTCCCTGTGCAGGGGGGTGGGAACAGGTGTCAATGGGAAGATCTGTCATTTACTTAACTAGCTCTGGGTGATAGATCCAGCTGGACTGAGGAGGGGGACTTTGGTAGGGATGATGTTCCAAGGTGAGAAGCAGTTGGGGCCCTAGACTATTACTGAGTGAGGAACAAGTTCCAAAGCAAACAATGGCTGTGACTCTAATGCTTGGCATGGATTAGGGTCTTAGTTCTAGCCTCCAGTTTGTTCTAAGACCTGCAGTGAAGAATAAGGGCAAAAATCCCAGACCAAAGGTGAGCCTTAAGTTCTGTCACTGAACCAGCAAAGCTAGCTACTAGCAGTTGAGCACAGCAGCAGTCTACCGGAACTCCAATACAGGGGTAACCCGACAGGGATGCAGTGCAGAACCAAACCTAAAACAGGAACTTTTAGAGCTCTGTAACAGCAAGCACCCCAAAGTTCCCAGGGTGGCTGCTAGCAATACAGGTTCTTGGATCTGCTTTGTTAAAGGAAAGCAACTCAAAATGGGTTAACAAGCTTACTTTAATCAGTCAGACCATATATCGTTTACCTTGTTCAGGGCAAAAAGGTCAGCACCCCGAACTTCAAAGTATACAGGCAGAATTATCAAGACAGAAACAGATCAAGTAGACAGCTTTCCAAACTGTCCAGCCATTACATCCATACCCA
>NW_027185593.1:3899626-3928179 GCF_028583685.1 Petaurus breviceps papuanus | reverse complement strand
GGGGGGGGGGGGGGGGGGGAGGCTCCAGACAATGGCTTCCCAGAATCCATATCAAATCATACAACACTTCTCAAAGTGAGCCCCCAAAACAAAGCTACACATCAGGGCTTATATAGCCTTCTCCTGGCTCAGAGAATGTAACAACCTTATTGACTCACTGGCCAATCAAGAAGTATCTACTGAAAAACAAGCCTCCCACCCCAGGCTTCAGGTGCACTTTAACCTAGGGGCAGGGAAGATCTTCCAAATTTGCATTCCCATTACAAGCTCAGATCAGGATAGTGAGCAAACTTCGCCCCAGATCACATCACCTTGGGAGCACTGAAAGCTTGCAGATCCCCAGCCTGAGCTGTTCCTGAGAGCCTGGAATATCCTAATACTCAATACTCCCAAGAAAGTCAACAACAGGACCCAAGGGGACAGAGCTCAACTTAGCCATTCCTTCCAGAAGTGGCCAGAACCTGGCACTAACATAGTCTGAAGTTAGGAAGTAGACTGGAAGAATGAGTAAACCCAAAAAAAGAAGTTACTTTGGTGACAGACATGTTCAAGATACAAACCCAGGAGAGAGTAACTCCAAAACATTGACAAGCAAAGCCTCCGAGAAAACACAGTTCAGCTAGAATTCTTAGAAGAGATAAAGCAAAACTACGGCATGCATGAAATATCTGGGGATCAACCTTTCAAAGCACACAAAAGACTTGTGCAGTTGGGACCTGAGACAATTACCTGAGTGAAGAACAGGTTCAAAAGTAAACAGTGGCTGTGACTGATGCTTGGCATGGAGCAGAGTCTTACAATTACAATTACAAGGTGCTCCTTAAAGAATTAAAGAACAGCCTCAATGGCTAGAGAAATATTGAGTGCTCATGGCTAGGCCCATGCAAATAGGATAAAAATGACAATAATATCTAAATTAATTTAATGCTTTTAATGTGAATAACAATCAAATTACCAAAGGCATACTTTGCAGAGCTTGATAAAATAATGACAAAGTTCATTTGAAAAAACAAAAGATCTAGAATAGCAAGGGAAATGGTGAAAAGAAATAAGGATTAATGAGCAATAGTGCTTCTAGACCTCAAATTGTATTACAAAGCAACAATCATCAAAACCAGCTGCTATGGGTTAAAGAATAAGGAGACAGATCAATGAAACAAATTAGACAAGGGAAATTCAGAAACAGTAGAACTCAATAACTCAATATTTGATAAAGTGGAAAACACAAGTCTCCTGTGGAAAAATTCCCTAGTTGATAAGAACTTTTGGGAAAACTGGAAAGCAGTCAGGTAGAAATTAGGCTTAGATCAACACCTTATACCAGACTCTGCAGTTCATTCTCAGGGGTGGGGAACCTGCATCCTCAAGGCCACATGTGGCCCTCTATGTCCTCAAGTGGGGTCCTTTGACTGAATCCAAATTTTACAGAACAAACCCCCTAATAAAAGGATTTGTTCTGTAAAAGTTGGACTCAGTCGAAGGGCTGCATTTGAGGACCTAGAAGGCCACATGTGGCCTCCAGGCTGCAGGTTCCCCACCCCTGTTCTAAATGGTTATGTGACTGTATAATATTAAAGATCATACTATAAAATTTTTTTGAAGAGAAACAAATCATATACCTCTCACAGCTATATGTGAGATGTTTTAAAAATAAAGAAATTTTTTAAAAGAAATTAAGAAAGGCTAAATGAGATAGAGGTAATTACAAAAGACAAAATAGATAACTCTCATTACTTGAAAGTGAAAAGTTTCTACACAGACAACTTTAAAGCATCTAGGATAAGAGGGGAAGTAGTCATATGGGAAAAAAATCTTTGTGTCAAATTTCTCTGATAAGAATTTGTTATCCAAAATATATAAACAATTAGCTAGTAGTCATTCCCCTATAGATAAATTATCAAAGTATATGAACAAATACGTTTGTTCTGAAAAAATTTGCAAAGTATTCACAACCATGCAAAAAATACTCAAAATCACTAATAATAAAAGGGATGCAAATCGAAACAACTGTGAGACTTCACCTCTTACCCAGTAAGTTGGCAAAAATGACTAAAAATGGAAATAGTCAACACTAGAGATTGTGGGCAGACAAGCACACCAATACATTGTTGGTGGAGCTGTGAAATTGTACAAGTATTTTGGAAAGCAATTTCGAATTATGCAAATAAGGGACTAAAATATCTATACATTTTGGACTAGAGACTCCATTACTGGATTTACACCCCAAGGAAGTCACTGATAAGGAAAAAAATCCCCATATTCTCCAAAATATTTATAGCAAGCACTTTTCATGATAGCTAAGAATTACAAACAAAGTAGATCTCCATCAATTGAGGAATGGCTAAACAATGTGATGAATACAGATACGCATGGAAAGATCTATATGAACTGATATAGAGTGAAGTAAGCAGACAAGAAAGCAATATACACAGTAACTGCAACAATGTAAATGGAAAGAGGAATGACATAGCAAAAAATCAAAAGTAAATAAAACAAAATTATAAAGATCAAGTGGAACTCAAATGAAAAGATATGAGAAGACATTTATAACCTACCGCTTCATGGGGGTGGGAAGTACATATTGCACATATTTCAGGTTTTTTCAATGTATTGATCAGTTGTGCTGAATTCTTTTTTTCTTTTAATTAATTAATTTATTTTTAGTTATCAGCATTCATTTCCACAAGATTTTGAGTTACAATTTTTTCTCCCCATCTTTCCCCTATCCCCCACCCCAAAATAACAAGTCTACTGAATACCCCTTCCCCCAATCTGTTCTCCCCTATATCCTCCCCCATCACCCCCCTAACTTTCTAGAAGGGCAAGACGGACCTCTATACCCCAGTGCCTGTACATCTTATTTCCCAGTTGCATGTAAAAAACAATTTTTTAAAAAAACATTTGTTATTAAAACTCTGAGTTCCAGATTTTTTCCTTTCCTCCCTCCTCACTGGGAAGACAAGCAAAAAATAGGTTGTACATGTGCAGTTACACAAATCATTTCCATAGTTATCATATTGTGAAAGAACAACTATATTTCTCTCCATCCTATCCCACTCCACCCCAATTCCATTTTTAACTTTGACCCTATCGCTTTTCAAAAATGTTTGCTTCCAACTACCTTCTCCCCCAATCTGCCCTCCCCTCTATCATCCCCCCTCCTATGCCCTACCCCCCTATTTTCCTGTAGGGTAAGATACCCAATTGAGTATGTATGGTATTCCCTCCTTAAGCCAAATTCAATGAGAATAAAGTTGTTCCATTCCCTTTCACCTTCCTGTTCTTCCCCTCTGTTGTAACAGTTTTCTCTTGCCTCTTTTATATGAGATAATTTACCCTAATCTATCTCCTTTCTCCTTCTTCCAATAAATTCCTCTCTCCCCTCTTAATTTAATTTTTTTAGATATCATCCCTTCATATTAAACTCATCCTGTGCCCTCTGTGTATGTATACATGAACATACATATACCCACACTCACATAAATATTTATAATACACATATACCCTCCTATACATACACATATATGTATATATATATACATACATACACATACACACACATATATTCCCTTCAACTATCCTCATACTGAGAAAAGTCTCATGAGTTACAATTATCATCTTTCCATGTAGGAATGTAAATAGTTCAACTTTAATAAGTTCCTCATGATTTCTTTTTCCTGTTTACTTTTTTATGCTTCTCTTGCTTCTTGTGTTTGAAAGTCAAATTTTCTGTTCAGCTCTGTTTTTTTCATCAAGAATGCTTGAAAATCCTCTATTTCATTGAATGACCACATTTTCCCCTGAAGCATTATACTCAGTTTTGCTGGATAGGTGATTCTTGGCTTTAATCCTAGCTCCTTTGACCTCCAGAATATCCTATTCCAAGCCCTTGGATCCCTTAATGTAGAAGCTGCTAGGTCTTGTGTTATCTTGATTGTGTTTCCACAATACTCAAATTGTTTTTTCCTGAGCTTGCAGTATTTTCTCCTTGACCTGGGAACTCTGGAATTTGGCTATAATATTCCTAGGAGTTTTCTTCTTGAGATCTTTTTCAAGAGGCAATTAGTGAATTCTTTCAATTTCTATTTTGCCCTCTGTGTCTAGGATATCAGGGCAATTTTGCTTGATAATTTCTTGCAAGATGGTATCTAGGCTCTGTTTTTGATCATGGCTTTCAGGTAGTCCAATAATTTTAAAATTATCTCTTCTGGATCTATTTTCCAGGTCAGTAGTTTTTCCAGTGAGATATTTCACATTGCCTTCTATTTTTTCATGTATTTGGATCTGTTTTATAGTATCTTGATTTCTCATAAAGTCATTAGCTTCCAGTTGCTCCAATTATTTTGAAGGAGTTGTTCTCTTCAGTGAGTTTTTGAAATTCCTTTTCCATCTGGCAAGTTTGGCTTTTTAAAGCATTCTTCTCCTCACTGGCTTTTTGAGCCTCTTTTGCCATTTGAGTTAGTCTATTTTTTAAGTTGTTATTTTCTTCAGGGTATTTTTGGGTCTCCTTTAGCAGGCTGTTGACTCACTTTTCATGATTTTCTTGCATCATTCTCATTTCTCTTCCCAATTTTTCCTCCACTTCTCTTACTTGATTTTCAAAATCCTTCTTGAGCTCCTCCATGGCCTATAACCAATTCATATTTTTCTTGGATGCTTTTGATGCAAGAGTTATGACTTTGATGTCTTTCTCCCACTCTATGACTTAATCCTTTTTGTCCCCAAAATAGGAATCTATCATTTGATTACATTTCCTGGGTTTGCTCATCTTGCTAGTCAATTACTTAACTTTTGAGCTCCTTGCCACAGTAGAACTCTGCTTCCAGAATGGAGAAGGCTTCGTCCCAAATCCCTGGGGTTTTCTCGGCTGCTGGAGCTATTAGTTGGGTGCCCTCTCTACAGGCACCACAAGCTCTGGCTCACTGGTCACACACACCAGGACTACCACCCAAGACCATGATCCAGATCCAAGCGTGTTAAAGCCAGAGCGATTACCCTCTGAATGATCACTTGATCCCCCTGCAATCTGCAAGCCAGGAGCTCCTGAGACAGCCAGGGAACAGTGGCAGCCACCATGCCTCCAATACTTCTCACCCCAGGGGGAAGGGGCTGGACCATGCCCTTGGTCCCCCTGTTCCCTCAAAGTTCCACATTGACCTTTTAATTTCTTTTTCGCATATATAGGTTGATAATTCTGGAAACTGCCACAGCTACTGGTGATTCTCTCTCCTGAAGTCTGCTCTGGGCCCACAGTTGGTCAGGTCCGCCCTGGGGCCAAGAACCACGTGGCTCACATGGGGCTGCTCTCAGCTCCTAGCCTAGTGCAATAGATCCTTCCTGTCGGCCTGCCAGGCTTCTTTCAGTGGGAGCTTTGTTTCCCTTTTCTCTTTGTGGGTTCTGTAGATCTAAAGTTTGTTTAGAGTCATTTTTTACATGTATTGGAAGTGATTGGAGGGGAGCCCTCACCAAATTTGTGCTTCTACTTCGCCATCTTGGCTCCACCCTCCTGACTTTTTTCCTTTACTAAAAAAATAGGATTTGGGGCGGCCAGGTAGCACAGTGAGTAAGAGCACCAGCTCCAGTGTCAGGACAACCTGGATCAAATCCCGGGCTCAGATACTCAGCACCACACCCATAAATAACTGGCCGTGTAACCTTGAGCAAGTTACTTAACCCCAATTGCTTAAAAAAAAAATAGGATTTGTTATATGGGATGTTTCTTAGGAAAGGAAAGGGGAAAAGAATATATAGAATACCATGGTTCTGTAAGAAGTAGAAAACATCAACAAACACTTATTTTAAAAAAGAGATGAAATAAGAATTTTTTTAAATTAATTTAAGAAGAAAGGGAAAAAATTAATTTAAGAACAAAATTAGAGCACTGGAGGGAAAAATGGAAAAAAAGCAATGAGAATTTATAAAAGAAAAAAATGGAAAAATAATTAACAATTTGGAATAAGAGGTATAAAATATTATTCAAAGGGGGAAAATCCTGAAAATTAGAATGGACCAAATAGAAGCTAATGACTCCATGAGACATCAAGAAATATTAAAACAACCAAAAGACTGAAAAAATAGAAGAAAATGTAAGGTGTCTTACAGCAAAATCAACTGACAAGGAAACAGATTGAATATAAATAATTTAAGGATCATTAGAACACCTGAAAATCATGATTAAAAAATGCCTGGAAATCATATTCTAAGAAATGATAAAACAAAATTTCCCAGGTATTTTAGAACAAATGGGCAAAGTAGAAATAGAAAGAATTCACTGGTCACTCAAATGAAGAATTTCAGGTATATTATAGTGAAAGTTCAGAGCTTCCAGGTCAAAGAAAAAATACAGCTAGCCACCAGAAAGAAATAATTAAAGTACTGAAGAACCATAGTTAGCATTACACAAGCTTTGGCAGCCACTACCAAGTGGAGAGCTTGGAATATGTTATTCCAGAAAGTAGAAGATATGGGCTTACAACCTAGAACTTACCCATAAAAGTGAGTGTTCTTCCTCTATGGAGGAAAATGGATCTTTAATGAAATAGAAGACTTCAAAGCATTCATGACAAAAAGTCCAGAGCTGAGTAGGAACTTGAAAGCACAAACATAGGAGTCAAGAGAAACACAATGGAGGCAGCTAGCTGGTGCAATGAATAGAGCACCAGCCCTAGAGTCAGTAGGACCTGAGTTCAATTCTGGTCTCAGACACTTAACACTTACTAGCTGTGTGACCTTGAGCAAGTCACTTAAGCCCAATTTCCCTGCCTTCTCCCCTCCAAAAAGACAAAAAAAACAAACAACAAAAAAACAAGAGAAACACGATGAAGTAAACATGAAAGCACAATCTGTTTGCTATTTACATTCTGATATAAAGAGACTATATATGTATCTCCTCAGAACTCTATTATCTTCAGAGGTCATAGAGTATAATTAGACAGAGGGTCTGGAAGTGGTTCTGTCATCTTTTAATGATCTTAAAAGAAGTCTGGAAAGGGAGAGGAAGAAAAATACACTAGAGGGCAGAAAAATAATGACAAAAAATATCTTACGTAACTGGGATGCACTAGGAAGAAGTCTATTTAAACAAGGAGGAAGGTATGAGAAAAACAGGTGACATTTGAACCTCATACTCATCTGAATTGACCAGAGGGGAGAATACACATAAATACATATCCATAGTAGGATACAGAAATACATTTTACTCATCAGGGAAACAAGAGGGAAAGAGAAGAAGGGAAGGGTGCTGGGGAATAAGAGAAAGTGTATATTAAGGAAGGTATTAGAAGACTTAACTTCAACATATTAGAGCTCTTCTCCAAGCAGAATCAGTTTGTTGCTAACTTGGAGGGAAAGCTGAGCCGAGACATGGTTGGTAAAAGTGAAGCAGAAAAAAGATTTGGTGTACAGCACTGTATTTACTCATCTGGTCCAGAACATTCCCATACATCAAGATTGGTTTGACAAAAATTATGGGAAAATCCAGAAACTGTTAAATGAAAAATGAGAATTCCACAGGGTGTTTCATCCATCTCTAAGAAGACAGCATTTAACTCCAATCAAAAGTAAATTGCAAGTGAAGCTTAGAGATATGCAGGATTCTTGGTTCAGTAAGAAAGCAAATTAAATTCAGTTTTATGCTGATAGCAAAAATCCAAAATGTTTTTATGATGCACTGAAGGCTATTTATGGGCCAAAGATCCATAGTGCTTCTCAACCACTCAGTACTGATGGAGTCACATTATCCTAGAGATGGGCTGAACACTTCCATAGTGTTCTCAACAGACTATCATCAATCAATGTTGAAGCCATTGACCATATAACTCAGGTTGAAGTCAATTCCTCTCTAGTCAAAATTCCAACTGAATTAGAACTTTTAAATGCTATCAGGCTCCTCTCATGTGACAAAGCACCTGGTGCTGATTCTATTCCAGCTGAGGTTTACAAGGTTCATACAAAAGCTGACTGAAGTGTTCTGGGTTATATGGCAAGAGGAAATTATCCCCCAGGAGTTCAAGGATGCCTTCATTGTCCATCTCTAGAAATGTAAAGGAAAAAGATTGTCCTATGGACAATCACAAGGGGGTCTCTCAGTCATTGCTGGAAAGATTCTTGCCAGTCTTCTTTAATACACTCATCCTTCATTTGGAAGGTGATCATCTACTTGAGAGCCTGTGTGGCTTCAGAAAGGGCCAAGGCATGGTCAATATGGTATTTTCCGCCTGACAATTCCAGGAGAAATGCCAGGAGCAGACTAGAGGTCTGTACACAATATTTGCTGATCTGACTAAAGTCTCAGATATTGTCAGTCATGAGGACTTGGGGAAAGTGAGGTTAAAATTTGCTTGCCCAGAGAAGTCCATCAGTATTGTATGTCAATTTCATGACAGCATGTTTGCCTGGGTTCTGAATAATGAACAATGCTCCTGCACTCTCCTAGTTACCAATAGAATGAAGCAGGATGCTTTTTAAGCATGATGTTTTCAGACACCTTCAGCAAGGATGAAAACAGCATCAAGGTCAGCTATTGCATTGAGAGTAAATTACTTAACTTGAAAAGGCTACAAGCCAGGCAAAGCCAAGATGGTGGAGTAAAAGCAGGAACTTGCTTGAGCTCTTCCCCCAATCACTTCTAAAAACCTGCAAAAAAAATGACTAAACAAATTTTAGAGCTATAGAACCCACAAAATGACAGAGTGAAACACATCTCCAGCTGAAGACAGCCTGGCAGGTCGACAGGAAGGGTATATCGCACCAGGCTGGGAGCAGAATGCAGTCCTGCATGGGCCACTCTGGAATAGGCTGGGCCAGAGCATGTCTCAGGGGGCTTGAATCACTGGCAGTTGTGGCAGTTTCCAGACTTCTCAATCCATAAATGCCAAAAACAAAGTAAAAGGTCAGTGGGGAAACTTTGCTGGACCTGGGTGAGAGAAGAGTGTGGTCCAGCCCTAACCCCCAGGGCAGCAGAGGTGGTGGTGGCAGCAGCAGCAGCAACAGGTGGCTGCTTCTGGAGTTCTAGGTCCACAGATGGTGAAGGGATCAAGCAGCTGACCAGAGGACAATTGTTCTTGCTTTGCCCTACTTGGATCTGGGTCACAGTCTTGGGTAGCAGTCCTGGGATGAGAAGGAGAGCTGGAGTGACAGAGTTTGTGGTGTCTATGAAGAGGGAATCCTCCTCACAGTTATGAGGCAGAAAAGAGTGCCTGTGGTCACTCACAGACCAGAGAAAAGAATTGGAGGAGTAAAAATCACTTCTCCTTTGATCATATCACCTTAGAAGAACTGAAAATTCACAGGTGCCTAGAAGTAGCTGACAACAGCTGTGCAAAACCCCAGAAATTTAGGACAGAGCACTCTTCACTCTGGAAACAGAGTCCTATTTTGGCAAAGAGCTCAAAAGTCAAATAATTGGCTGGGAAAATGAGCAAACAGGGAAAATAATCAGACTATGGAATCTTTCTTTGGTGACAAAGAAGAACAAATCATACAACCAGAAGAAGACAACAAAGTCAAAAACTCCTACATCCAAAGCCTCCAAGAAAAATATGAATTGGTTGCAGGTCATGGAGGAGCACAAAAAAGGATTTTGAAAATCAAGTAAGAGAAGTAAAGGAAAAAGTAGGAAGAGAAAAAAGAGTGATACAAGAAAATCATGAAAAATTAGTCAACAGCTTGCTAAAGGAGACCCAAAAAAATACTGAACAATATAACACCTTAAAAAATAAACTACGGGGGTGACTAGGTGGTGCAGTAAATAGAGCACCGGCCCTGAAGTCAAGAGGACCTGAGATACAACCTGGCCTCAGACACTTACCACTTACTAGCCATGTGACCTTGGGCAAGTCACTTAACCCCAATTGCCCTACACAACCCCCTCCAAAAAGCAAAAAAAGAAAAAATAGACTACCTCAATTGACAAAAGAGATCCAAAAACCAATGAGGAGAAGAATGCCTTAAAAAGCAGAACTGGCCAAATGGGAAAGGAAGTCCAAAAGTTCACTGAAGAAAAGGCTACAAGCCAAGATCTAAAGTGGAGGGAGAGCTGGCACATGATTTTTTGGTTCATAGATGATTGTGAACTCAATGCAGTCTCTGAAGTTGGGTTGCAACAAAATATAGATCAATTCTCTGCTGCTTTTACTAATTTTAGCCTAACAATTAACACCAAGAAAACACATGTTCTCTACCAGCTAACACCACATTATCCGTAAGTGAAGCCATTGGTTACCACAAATGGAGAAATTTTAAACACTGGATAATTTCACATACCTTAGCAGTATGCTGTCTAGGGATGTACACATAGATAATTAGGTTGATGCGCACATTGCCAGAGCTAGCTCAATGTTTGGGAGACTCTGAAGAAAAATGTGAGAGAGAAGAGGTATTAAGCTACCTACTAAACTGAAGGTCTACATAGCCCTTTGTGCTGACTTCATTGTTTTATGCCTGTGAAACCTGGACATCCTACCAGCACCATGGCAGGAAAATAAATCAAATCCCTTTGAATTGTCTTAGGAAGATCCTGAAGATCACCTAGCAAGATAGGTGAGATCCTTTCTTGAGTGGAATTGTCAAACATTCAAAATCTGTTGCAGAGAATACAACTCTGGTCTGGCCATGTAGTTCAAATGCCAAACCTATGGTTTGCCTAAAAGACTATTTTGTGGAAATCTTATGCAAGGCAGGTAATCATGGTGGTCAGAAGAAATAATACAAAGATACTCTCCAGGTCTCTCTAAAGAAATTTGGAATCAATTGTGTGACATGGAATGCACTGGCAAAGAACTGCTTAGTATGGTGTACCCACATCAAAGAAGGCCCTGTGCTCTATGAGCAAAGCAGAATTGCAGTAGTTTAAAAGAAACATGAGATATGCAAATTTAGAGCCATCTCCCCTTCAAATATTCATATGGACTATTTGTGTCCAACTTTGGTAGAACCTTCCAAGCTTATATTAAATGATCAGCCAACACTATACCTTGACACCAACAAAGTGATGTCATATTTGTCCTCTTTGAGAACAAAGGGCAACAATCAATTAAGTCTTAAACAAAATAAATTCCAAGGATGCTCAATTCCAAGAAGGATCCTAAAAGAAGGCAGAAAGGACAAAAACCTATTATCAGGCACTAGGTTAGGGAAAGCTAAGAAGAGAAGAGGAACAAACAAAAAATAAAAATAACAGGGGCAGTTGGATGGTGCAGTGAAAAGAGCACCGGCCCTGGAGTCAGGAGGACCTGAGTTCAAATCCAGCCTCAGACACTGAACACAAAAACTAGCCATGTGACCTTGGGCAAGTCACTTAACCCCAATTGCCCTCCCAAAAAGCAAATTTTTCAAAATAAAAAAAAAAAAGAGTAGAGGAACAGAAACAGATCACACCAAACCTAGAATATTAATAATGAGCGTAACATATTCCTTATCTATTACCCCTCCCTTTCTTATTTTTTTTGATGATTTCTAGGTTCTTTCTTTGATCATGGCTTTCAGGTAGTCCAATAATTTTTAAATTCTCTCTCCTGGATCTATTTTCCAGGTCAGTGGTTTTTCCAATGAGATATTTCACATTGCCTTCTATTCTTTCATTTGTTTGGATCTGTTTAACAGCATCTTGATTTCTCATAAAGTCAGTGGCTTCTGTTTGCTCCAAGCTAATTCTGAAGGAATGATTCCCTTCAGTGAGCTTTTGAGATTCTTTTTCCATCTGGAAAATTTGGCTTTTTAAGGCATTCTTCTCCTCATTGCCTTTTGGAACCTCTTTTGCCATTTGAGTTAGTCTATTTTTTAAAGTGTTATTTTCCTCAGTCAGGCTGTTGACTCTCATTTCATAATTTTCTTGCATCATTCTCATTTCTCTTCCCAATTTTTCCTTCATTTCTCTTATTTGCTTCTTAAGGTCCTCTATGGCCTGTAACCAGCTTGTATTTGCTGGGCTGTCCTCAGTGGGAGGTTAGCTTCTCTGTGTCATTTTGTGAGTTCTGTAGCTCCAAAGTTTGTTCAGAGTCCCCTTTTACATGAATTGGGGGAGGTGGAAACCCTCCCTTTCTTCTTTATAGAGAGCAAGAAACAAAGAAAAGAAAAAGTATAAGAGAATAGGATGGAGAAGAACATAAAATTATTTCTATAACGTTGGATGTGAATGGGATTAACTCACCCATAAAATGGAAGAGGACAGAAGACTGTGTTAAAAACCAGAATCTAACAATGTGTTGTTTATAAGAAATACACTTGAAGCAGAAAGATGTACACAGAGTTAAAATAAGGATCTGAAGCAAAATATGCTTCAGCTAAAGTAAAAAAAAGGCATGGGTAGTAACCATGACTTCAGACAAAACAACAGCAATAATAGACCTAATTAAAAGAGATAAATAAATGGGGAAACCACATTTTGCTGAAAGGTATCAGAGATAATGAATTAATATCAATACTAAACATATATGTATCAAATAGCATAGCATCTACTTAAATAAAAAGTTAAATGAGTTACAGTGAGAAATACTAAAAACTATAAATAGCAGAGAATCTTAATTTGTCCCTTCTAAAAAATAAACAACAAAGAAATGAGAACTTAAATAGACTTTAGAAAAAAGTTAAGATATGCTGATCTCATTTTATATATATATGTATATGTGTATATATATATATATATATATATATACACACACCTATATATACATAATACACACACAATATATTTCTCACCTGCACATGTCACCTTCACAAAAACTGAGCATGTATTAGAGCATAAAAACCTCATAAATAACTGTAGAAAGACAGAAATATAAAATGCATCTTTTACAGACCAATTCCAATCCTAAGGCTGTTGTAGTTTGTCTTTTGTTCTAGAAGAGGACCATGACATCAGGAAGGTAATGCTATGACTTGCAAATGAATTGGATTTAAGTGAGGGAGGGCTATGCAAAGTCACCAGCCTCACTTTCTCTTCCAGAGTCATCTGAGTCCAGTGGCAAGATATAGATCAGGACTACTGGAGATGGCCCCCAATCCTAAAGAATGGTTGGTCAAAGAACAAGTCATAGAAACAATAAATAATTTCACTAGAGATTATTTGAGATAATAAATGAGACAAATGAGATTATTTGAGAGAAAAACAATGAGACAATAAAACCAAAACTTTTAGGATGCATCCAAAGCAGTCCTCAGGGGAAATTTTATAACTCTAAATTCTTTCATCAATAAAAGAGATAAAGAAAAGACAAGAAAATTGGACATGCAACTAAAAAACCTAGAAAACCAACAAAATGAAAAGCCCCAGTTAAACACCAAAATAGAAATTCTATAAGTCAAAGGAGAGATTAACAAAATAAAAAGTAAAATTGCCATTGAATTAATAAATTAGTATTTTACTTTTGACAATAAAATACACTATTAGCTAACTTGATTTTTTTTAAAGAAAGAAGAAAATTTTAAAAAAGGTGAACTCATAGACAATGAAGAAGAAATAAAAGAAATTTATTAGGAACTATTTTACCTGATTATAATGCAATAAAGCAACAAAAAATTATAATGCAATAATCTAAATGAAATAGATGAATATAAAACATAAGGTACCCAGACTATACAAGCAAGAAATAAATTAAATAGCTTGACCTTAAAAAAAGAATTTGAATAAACTATAAACTCAGTTAAACTCCCAAAGAAAAAGACCCCAGGACCAGATGGTTTTATAAGTAAATTCTATCGAACATTTAAAGAACAATTAATTCTAATATTATATAAACTGAAAAAAAAATAGGAAAACGGGTCCAAAGGAGTGCTGCAGAATGGGAAATTAAGAGATAGCTGTCCTGGGCCCCGTCCTTCAGTGAAAGTTTTGGGAGGAGTTCTCTACTTCACCCTTTAATCACAGGGGCCCCAGGAGCAGAAGGAACTGATGAGATGCAAAAAAAAAAAGAATAAATAAATAAACAAACAAATAAATAAATGGGGAGGAAGGGGACCTGGAAGTACCAGATCTCAAAGATCTCAAACTATAATACAGAATATTCATTGAAACAATTTGGTACTGGTTGAGAAATAGAGAGATTGATTCGTGGAATATATGAAGTATACAATATACAGAAGTAAATAAGCACAATAAAACCCAAAGATCTCAGCTATTGGGGCAAGAACTTGACAAAAACTGCTGGGAAAAACTGGAAAGTAGTCTGACAGAAACTCTGTTGAGACCAAGATCTCATACCATATACCAAGACAAGCTACAAATGAGTACGTAGATTAAACATAAAGGATATCATAAACAAAATAAAGTAGCGAGGGAGAAATGACCCTTCATCTCTGTGGGGAGGGGAAGTGTTCATGACCAAACAGGAGATAGTCAAATAATTACCATGTGCCAGGCACTGTGCTAAGTTTTGGAGATACAAAGAAAGGTTGAAGATAGTCTCTGCCAGCAGCTCACAATCTAATGGAAGAGAGCATGCAAATAATTATGTACAAGCTATATACAGGATAAATTTGAAATAATCAACAGAAGTAAAGTACTAGAATTAAAATGGATCAGGAAAAGCTTCCTGTAGAGGGTAAGATTTTAGCTGAGAATTAAAGGAAGCCAAAGGAGTCAGAAGATGGAAATGAGGAAGGAGAGCTTTCCAGACATGGGGGACAGTCAATGAAAAAGCTCTAAGCTAAGTAGAGTGTCTTGTGTGGGCAACAGCAAGGATCACTGGATCATAGAGAATATGTGTGATTGGGGGGGGGGGGGGGGACAAGGTATAAGAAGAATTCTACTTTATGGTAATCACAGAATGGGGGTGGGAAGTTTGTGAAAAGCTTTTAACCCGGAGGATTTTATAATTGATCTTCAAGATAATAGGAATCCACTAGATTTTACTGAGTTGGGTAGGGGGGAAGTAAGTGACAGTCAAGATTTGTGCTTTAGGAAGACCAATTTGATAGCAGAGTAGAGGATGGATCAGATTGGGGAGAGACTTTGGGCAGGACTATCAAATACAGGCTATTGCAATAGTCTAGGCAAGAGATGATGAGGGTCAGGGTGCACCAGGGTAGTGGCTGTTGTCAAAGAAGAGAAGGAAGCATATAGGAGAGACACTATGAAGGCAGAAATGGTAGGACTTGACAAAATATTGTGTTTGGATATAGGAATAGAAGGAGAAATTAGTGCAAGTAAGGAGTTGAGAATGACACCAAGGTTAAACTGAGGTTGCAAACTGGGTAACGGAGATGACTACGCAGTAGTAATAAGAATGATGTGAAAGGAGGAAGGTTTGGAAGGAAAGATGCCAGTTCTATTTTGGATATACTGAGCTTGATATATTTAAGAAACATCCACTGTGAGATGTCCAAGAAGCAGCTAGTGATGTTGAGGTTTGCTCAGGAGAAAATAGGGATGAATATGAAGATTTGGGAATCATCTGCCTAAAGACAATAATGGAACTCATGAAGGTTGAGACAACCAAATGAGAGTTCTTAACCATTTTTATGCCATGGGTCTCTTCTCCTAAGTTTTTTTAAACATACACATTACATAGGATCATCAGGAAAACCAATTATATTGAAATAGTAACAAAACTTTTTTTTGATAAATAAGTTCATAGACTCTAGGTTAAGGACTCCTGGTATAAAGGGAAAAGAGGGCTCAGGACAGTCACCCGAGATTATTCAGTTGGTGCAACAAAGAGTCAGGCAGAAGAAACAGGAGAAATGCCCTAGAAACCTAAAGTACCCAGGAGATGTTGAGCAATGTTCAGTGCTGCCAAGAGGTAAAGAAGCATGAGTGAGAAAAGAACATTAGATCTGGCAATTAAACGATTATTGATAGCTTTGGAGAGAGTTGAAGCTAGAAAACACCTAAGTTTAGCAGGGGAGAGGAAGTGGAATCACCAAGTATGGATGGCTTTTTCAAGTGTAGCCAAGAAGAGGAACAGGATTTAGCATAGTAGGTTTAAATGTAAGTTAAGGATGGAGGAGACAAAGATGTAAAGAACTTAAGAGGCAAAACTTGAACCCAGGTACACTACTTTTACAAGTTGAACATAATGGAGTTTTGAAATATCCATTACACAGATCTAGGTGCTAATGTGGGTTAGAGTTTAGGGGAGGAGATGTTTGTATATATATTTGAATCTGTATATAGATGAACCATGGAAGCTAATGAGATTACTGAATGTGGAGTTGCCAAAACAGGGCCCATAGGTACACTCTCACTTAAGTTGACTTATCTCATGAGCTTAGGTTGGTCAGTTGGGCAAAAAACGATGGAGTAGTGTTGTAACAATCAGGAGAGGTTGGGGAATTTTAAAAGTTGCAGAGACCAGCTGAGAAAAAATTCACCACATTTAACAATGGAGAACACTGAAAGATACAAACTGGGTGGCAGTAGAGGGATAGCCTCATTAAGGAGTTGAGGAATGAAACAGAAGCAATGCAATGTGTTCTAAGATTGGCTGCGGAAAAGTTGTGTGATAGCTTGGGAATAATTAAGTAATGGTTTAAACACAGGTTTAAAGGTCTGTTTATATTTCTAAGCACCTTTCTAGGTCATTAGGCTAGTTAGCATGAGGGGGAGGGGAGGATAATCCAACAGCCAAATGAATGGTCTACTTTTTAACACGTAGGCATTGGTGATGGTGGTCAATGAAACCATAAACCACACAGGCTTAAACAGCAATAAATCTTGCAACTTGTGTCAAAGGATGTCAGAAATAATTTCCTTTCCCCCCAAAAGCACTTACATCATGGTGATACTTCAAGGCTGAGCTATACTTGTTTTCAGAAGAGCACCACACTTCCTTCACCACCCCTTACTCATTATGCAACAATAAAGATGGATGGAATCATACCCCTCAAATTTCACAAACACCTTTCCCAATATCTTCAAAGCCAATTTTACCCCCTACCCTCCCCAAAACTCTGCTGAAAAAGACAAAAACAAAAAAAGATCCCAATTGAACAAATGTCTTATTTCAAACAGGCAGTACAACAAGATTCTGGAAAAAGCAATCAGCTTTAAATTGGCTGACAAAACTGAGGGCTAAGATAATCTTCTCCATACTAGATAAACCCTCAAAATCAACAAAATCAGTACAAATAATACTTGACACAGGGAGGGATGTTAAAACCACCACGGCAAAGTTCTTCTAGTTGTAATCATTTTTATTCTGATTTGAGAGCAATAGAAGGGCAGATTAATACCTATCTTTCCAAGTTAAGAGACCTACTATTTTGGTTTCTAGGCCTAGGATACTACTTTATTTCAAATAAACTTCTTTTGAATGTGTAAGGATAGTCTTAATCATCTTAAACCAGCAATAAAAAAGTAAAATATAAATTTTTATTTAGAATTAAAGCAAATACTTCAGTATCACAAACACAATATTAAACTTCAAGAAATATACTGCTAATTTGGAGTGAGCATTTATTTGCACAATCACAACATGCGGACAAATCCAGAAAAGATGATAAAGTCTGAAATTTTCAACATCCCACCACTAGAGCAGTTGGTCACAATATTTCGTACAAAGCACAACATTAAATGCACTGTAATTGATGTTGACAAAATTTCCACAGACTCATCTTTACAGACAACAAGAAAGCTCTAAAGATGCAAAACAATGCAATCTAGTCTTCTTCCGAAGAGTCTCTCTCAAATGTGTAGGCCATGAAGCAAGCATCTGGTCTCTTGGGGACAAGGGGATGCCCTGGTCTCACAATCTCAAAGCCCAAAAAGCTGAAAGTACGGAGCAATGCAGCTGTGAAGGTAGGAACAGAAACAAAGTCAATAATTCAAGAGTATGCTTCCTTAAAAACACAACAATATTACATGGTAGCTCAGCAAAGTGAGTCAGGGCACTGGTTTCTAAGCCTGGCCCAGGGACCCTCAGCTTTCTCCCGTCTATGAAATGCCCAAGGGATAATGAATGGTTTACCCAACAATATTATCAGCACTTTTCCAAGGTAAAGAGTTGTGGCATAGTGGCCTGCAAAATGAAGAAGAAGTGTCCTCTAGACCTGGGTTCTACTCTCAGTTCTGTCACTAAGTTGCTATATGGCACTGGGCAAGTCACTTCTCTCTGGGTAGGTATTTTGCAGAATCTGTCCAAACCATACCTGAAAAAGAATCCCTTCTACAACATACTGACAAGTTGTTATCAAACCTAAGTCTCTTAACTGATAGGGAAGGACCAACGGTTACTTCCATTCCATTTTCTATCATTCAGATTGTCAGCACATTCTTCCTACCCCTCCCAGCTGTACCCTGCAGTTCAAAGACAAGTCTAATGCCACTCCTGTGACAGCCCATTTTAAGACAGCTATCATGTCCTTCCTGAATGATGTTTTCCAGAAATATCAGTTTCATCACTGTAAAGTTAAAATGGGTCACACTTGCACCTACCTCTATCATCTCTATTCTTGTGGAAGCAGATAAAGACGTGATCGACATGAAGCTGCTCTTCTGCAAACTCAAGAAGAACTGCAAAACTAAAACAAGCAGCTGTTAAAACAAAACTTATTTTTTCTTCTTGACACTAACCATATATTCTTTACCAAAATAGTGCTTATTTATTGCCACTGTATGTATGCAGTCCAGTCATTTCAGTTATGTGATCTTCAGTGACCCCACTTGGGGTTTTCTTTGCAAAGACAGGGGAGCTATTTGCTATTTCCTTCTCCAACTCCTTTTACAAATGAGGAAACTGAGGCAAACAGGGTAAAGTGACTTGCCCAGGGTCACACAGCCAATTAGTGTCTCAGGCCAGAATAAAACTTGGGAAGATAGGTCTTCCTGATTCCAGGCCCAGCACTCTATCCACTGCAACTCCTAGCTGCCTCATGTATGTATACACCTACCTATACTATTGATTTAGCACCTACAGATGTTGGTACATGGGGAGATTACAAAGGTAAGAGAAACACAGTCTCTGACCTTGATGAACTTGCAGTCAAATCTTACTGGAGTACATAATTATGGGAATGAAAGTTCAACACAAGTATATAAGAGTTTACAGGAAACCTCAATTTCAAAGATCAGCAAGCTCACAAACAATTTGCCTCGTCCAGATTTTAAATTTCTTGTAAACAACAAATCATTTGATATTAACCATGGGTAATTTTAACCTTTCCTCAGGTTAAGAAAACAAGGACATCATATTCAATAGGCTAGTTTCTAAAGTAACCAAGTCGAATGGAGCTAAGAAAAAAACAAAACAAAACAAATTCCCAATGTGACCAGTCCTAATTTCATTACCAAAGAATGTCTAATTTAAAAAAAATTATGACATAGGAAAATGAATGAACTTGGAAGTTAAAAAGTCCCTTAGATAAAGCTTTCAACACACAATGAATGAACTAATGCTGATGTGAATGTTGGATAGCCAACCTTTCCTCAAGTCCTAGCAGTTCCCCGAAACAGACACCAACCTGGATGACAGGTAAGCACCTACCTATCTTTGCTCCCTTCAGGTAGAGCACCGCCTGGAATTTCGATGTAGAGGCTGTTGTTGTTCAGCACTGCTCTCCAATTAACGTGTTTGGCATCTGTAAGCCTGGACTGGACATTTAGAATTCTTGTCCTGTTATTAGACGTTAGTTCCTCTGTTACAGTCAGCCGATTATCCTGTTGACAGAGCAACCATTAGAAATTTTTCCCCCCCTCCAAGTCATCAGAAATGTAATTTTTATCTTACACTAACTGATCAGCACAGAAAAATACTTCCTAACTACTGGGTAGAGTAGGAAATCAAGATATACACTAGATTTTATACTAAATGGAAATGACTCAGCCACACTGTTGGTTTAGTCATGTCCAACTCTTCATGATCCAACTTTGGGTTTTCTTGGCAAAGATACTGTAGTGGCTTGCCACATTTTTCTCCAGCACATTTTAGATGATGAAACTGGGGCAAACAGCGTTAAAGTGACTTTCCCAGGGTCACACAACTATGCCTGAGGCCAGATTTGAATTCAGGAAAATGAGTCCAACTCTGGCACAGCACTCTCCACTGTACCACTTAAGCACTAGTTACAGAAACAAGAGGTCTTTTCTCAAGGAATTTCCATCATCTGGGGCAATAAAACATAGAAATACATAGGTAATACTAAATAAACTTCAAGGAGGCAGAGAACATTCAATATAAACGAGGGAAGGAAAGGTCCTGGAGGCAACACCTAATCAGAGCCTTAAGGAAAAAAAGGATTCTAAGTGGAGTAGTAAGGTGAAGTCCAGATATGAGAGCTCTTGAGAGCAAAGCAATTTTTTTTCTTTCTCATGGTTCCTTCCACTTGTTCTAATTCTTCTATACAACATGAGTAATGTGAAAATGTTTAATAGGAATGTATATGTAGAGCTTCTATCAGATTGCATGCCATTTTGGGGAGGGGGAGAAAACAAAACTTATGGAAGAAGTAAATGTTGAAAACTAAAAATAAACTTTAAAAAAATGAGATCTTGAAAATACATAGTTGGGAGATGAAATGTTGAGTTCACAGAAGAAACTACTAGAGTATATGAAGAGGAATTATGTGAGGCAGGCTAAGGAGATTACATCTGATCTTGCAGGTAGGTAATAGAGAAACACAAAAGGTTGGTTTAAATAAAAAAAAAAAAACAGTAACAAAAAAACACTATCAGTGCTGTGCCTTAGAAAAAGCTTGAATTGGGACTAAGAACCGAGAATAGAGAAGAGAACAAGATCCAAGAGATGTTAGAGGCAGAAGTGACAAGACATGATGACTCACTAAATATGGGGAAGTGAAAGATGGAAAGTTAAAAACAGAGATGCATACTTACAGAATAAAATAAATTAGCTGAAAGATTGTGATCCCTCTGACTATTCCCTCGCCCACCTGGGATCTTCAGGGGTGGGTGAGGGACATCAGGAGCACCACTGAGGCCCTGGACCCAGGTTACTACAGCAATTGAAGGAGACCCTGGAACTGAGGAAAAACCAAACCGTTAATAAAAAGTTATTACAGGTAAGTAAGCAAGTCATAAAATGTGTCTCTTACAACAACCCTAAATCACTGCAAGATTAAAAAAGACAAAAGCTTAAATCGTACCTGTAATTCACCTAGTAAGCAAAGGCTGGATGCACTCTTTGGACCCAGCAATAATGGTTGCTCTGTTGTTCCTTGAACAAGATACTCCATTAACCAAATGGGGAATCTTCACTGATTTTGTCCCCCATAGCTGGAAAGCTCTTTCTTCTCATCTTCATCTCCTGTCTTCCTTCAAAGTCCAGCTCAAGTCCCACCTTCCCCAGGAAGCTTTTTCCCCAATTTCTCTTAATTCTCATGCCTTTCTTCTGCTATTTTCACACAGTCCTTTGGTGTCTCCTATTTCACTGTCAGCTCCCTGAAGACAGGGTCTTTTGGCTTTCCTTGTATCCCTTTGCAGTGCATAATATATTAAGTGCTTAATAAATATTTATTGACTGATAATAATGGAAAAGGCATAGATAGGTTTGAAGTCAAATGATGAGTTTGAATACTGACTGCTAAACGAACAAGTCACAACTCCTTTGGAACTGAGTTTCCTCATCTCTGTTCACTGTTACTATAATTCCTATGAAAAGTCTAGCTTCTGCTCATAAAGTTTCTTTAGGACATGCCTATTTAAAAGCCTAGGTTATGAAATGCATTAAATTTCACTGAACAAGCAAGACCTCTTCCTTCAAAGGTCTGAGGGAATATTTTCTTTTGGCTTTTTATTTGGATTTCATCACAATATCAAAGCACCAGAGTTATCAGGGCCTTTTTCATGAATAAGACCCATGGTAAAGTCTCTCTCACCTTTGTGTGAATCATACTACTCTCTGAGATATGCCTGAGATTAGATGTTTAATTTAAATAGGATTGCAAAATCAACATCTATTTCCAAACAAGAAAACAGCTCTGACCTGCCAAAATTATCTCCTGTAATTAAATTAAACAGTTATCTCATTTTATGACTTGACAGGCAATGCTTAATCATAAGCCAAAACAGCTTCATCATAATTTTGACTCTTTAGTTTGTGGCTTTATTTCCAGTGAATTCAGGCTTTTAAAATAAGTTAACAAGCTCCCCACTGGGCAGGACTAATGTTCAATTCCCATTTCTAATTTCAGTCACTTAATTTCCTCTTTTCAAGGGCTTTAAAAATGCCATATCGCTTTTTTCACAAGGACAAAAAAAAACCACTCTGCCTCTTCTGCACAAAAACAAAATTGATGGATGGGAATATCACAAAATCTCAAGTCCTGAGGGTTTTTCTAAGTACCTAGTCAATAACAACTGAGAAGCTCTTGGATCCAACTCCAGAGATAACAATTCTAATCCTGATAAATAATATCCTTTAGATTAATTCTTAAATTATTTTTGCCTCCACCCCCCCCACCCAAATATAAAATCTCACAAGTGATTTCAAATTAACATTATGGAGGTACAGCATCTGGCATAAGCTTCTCCCACCGACTTGCTTCAAGATAAACAGTTTTAGGTCATACTGAGAACTGAAGAACGGGCAACCTAGCCCCTCCCTATGCACCATCTTTCACCCTGCAAGGCTCACTCTATGGTTGCGTCATCTCAGCAGATGCAGCAATCGAGGCCCGTAGGGAAATTTTCACAATTGCCATCTATGAGTGCCAGCAGCCATTTGCAAATCAGTATAAATATGTACCCAATAATAACCCACCTTTTTGCCCTGTACCTAATTTCCCCCCCCCCCCCCCCCCGGGGGGGGGGGGCAGACAAAAAAACCTCTCCTGCAAAATACAGGAAATTTAATCTAAATATTAAGTCAATGGCTTTTTCAATGCTCTAATACTGCTCCAAGCTTTTTCAGAATTAGGAAGATGATCAATAAGTAGAACCATTTGAGAATTTAAATATTCATTTTTAACAAATTACTTTAGCCTAGCCTATTTGTTATAGAGGAAATCCAGAATGAAAACCTCACTCACATTAAGTAAAAATTTCTTTTCCTTAAGTTCAATTTTGGTGGTAAGCCAAATCCTGTCCCATTAGTTCCTGGATTTATTTTTTTTTATTCTACTCAACCTCGATTTGGGTTTTTACTTTAATTGAGGAGTATCAAGTATTAAGCTCCCAGGCTGCATTCCACGGTTTGAGCTCCTTCCTTTCATAACCCTAACTGGCTGTGTAACACCAAGAAAACTGCAGATTCATTGAACTGGCTCACAGGGCTCCCCAACAGACTCAAGCCAAGATCCTGGATTTCCAAGCGCAGAATTCGAGGGATGGACTAGATGACCTCTAGGGCGGCCCTGGCAGCTCTCATATTTTCTGGTCTAAGAACGTAACCACAGCTTAAATTTAGCTGGGCAACTCTTTAATACCCGACTCGCCCCCAGCCCCCAAAGAACGGAGAAGTCAAAAGAATTCTCAAAAATGCCTATTATTACATCAACAAAACAAAAGAGGAAAGGGGGGAGGGGGAGTAAATAGGTGCCATTCCGGACCTGATTCGGGTTATTTTCAAAGGTCTTCCGATTAATTCACTGAAAACTCAGACTTCATCGCCGAGTTAAAAAAAATATGAGAAAGAAAAAAAAAAACCAACAAACTCTCGGGGGTTCCGCTCGTTCCTCATTTCAAGGCGGCTGCCAGGCCCGTGGTGGGGGAAGGGACTTGCCCAAGGTCACACGGCCGGTGCACCGCCACCCCGGCTCTTTCCACGGGTCTATGTCCTCCTACACAAGGGGACCCCTTCCCCTTTACTACTGGGCTCCTTGGTCCAAGGGTGCATTCCGAGGCGAGGAGGGGCCGCCGCTAGTTCTCGGCTGGGTCCCACCAAGGGCAGCCCGGCTTGGGGGGAGGGGGGGATGGGAGGGGGGGAATAAGGCCTCCAATGCGCAAGCGCGATGAGGCCTCCCTCGAGACTTTATTTACGCCGGGGCACCTCGGGCGTGGGATTGATTACTTTTAGGGAAAGGCCCGCCGCCCCCACAAGGGGCGGGGGCTGGACGGAGGCGACCAAACCGCGGCCGGCCCCCACGTCCGCCCCCGGGACCGGGCCCCGCCCCCCGCGGGGGCCGTCAACAGCCGGGACTCAGCCCGCTCCCCCCCCCCTCCTCGGGCCCAGGGCCTCGGGCCTGGCTGGCCAAGGGCGGAGACAAAGCGCGGCCGGGTGCGGTGCCGGGGAGGGCCCCGAGGCCCCGGCGCCACTTCTGGAAGCTTCTCTCGGGGCGGAGGGAGGCCAGGGGAGGCAGTGGGTGGGTGTGGGGGGGACCTCCCTCCTCCGCACTTACCTCTCGCTGCTGCGGCTGCCGCTGCTGTGGAGGCTGAGGACTGGCATGGCGCGGCTGACGTGGACGGTGGTGCTGGGTTTATCCCCCTCTTTCTCTCGGGCGAAGCAGTGGCTGTTGAGGATCCGCTGCAGGGAGGATTTCACCATCCGGCCGCTGGGGGTCCGAAACCAGGAAACCTCCGCTGCACCTCTCCGGGCCGCTGCTGCTGCTCGCCGTTCGCAAAATGGCGCCGCCGCCGCCGCCCGCCTTTTATAGGCTCTCCGAGCGCCTGGGGGGCCACGCCCACGCCGCGGGGAACGGGGAGGGGAGGGGGAGGGGAAGGGAGGGGCGGGGGCCGGGGCGCGCGCCTCGGACTGGAGAGTGCGCCGAGACGGCGTGGGGGGAAGGCAGGAGGGGGAGGGAAGGTAAACACGTAACTGTCCTCCGCACCCTATTGGCGGAAGGCGAAGGGAGAAGGGGGCGGGGAGAGCCGGGATGGCGATTGGTTGGGTCCCGTCGCTCCTTTGCCCCGCCCAGCCCCGCCTTCTACTCCGCGAGAGCTGGCGCGCACCCTGAGGGGAGGCGAGTCTGAGAACCTGCAAGGAGGGCGGGCCCGGCCGTTGCGGACGCGTCGCGCGCTCTCGACCGCGAGCCTCCTTTCGCCCCTCCCCCTGCTCCCGTGAGGGAGGCTGGTGAGTGTGCGCGCCGCCAGCGGTTACGCGGGTGGGGGGAAGGGAAGAGACGGCCCTTCGGGTGGTCGCCGCCCCCTGGGGGGCCTCCGGGCCCCCCCCACATCGTGGCGGGCGCTTTCCAAGATTCCCCGCAATACCTCTTCCCGAGCCTCAGTTTCCCCTTCGTTAAAGAAGCCTTTGCATCTGGCTAGTACTGGGAAAAACACTTTGAAAAGTCAAAAGCGCTGCAGAAGCGGGCTTTGGGGTCTTAGAATCGCGGCTTAATAGCCCAGGGAAACCCCCCTCCCCACCTTTGTTTTACAGATGGGGAAACTGAGGCCAGGATCAGGGAAAAATTAGTTGCCCTAGACCTCACAGAGGCGTTAGAGATAGGGTGTAAGCTCCTTGAGGGCAGGGGCGGGGTTCTTTTTTGTGCCCCAGTGAGTAAACCCCCAGTGTGCTTAGACCTTCCACCATTGCGCGTGGGCAGCTCCTCCGTAACTTGGTCGGGTCGGGTTTGCGCGGGGGACGCCGGATCACGCAGCGCCTAGGTGCCGGAGGCAGCACTTGAACCCCGGATCCCTCTGGTGTTACTTAGGATGGGGGCAGGGACTGCACCTGTGATTTCTTTAGTATCAGGAACTCCCTGAGGAGGAAACTCCCCCTGCTGTCTCGGGTCACCAAACTTCAGTGGGGTGAGCCCAGGCTGCTAGTTAAACGCTGGAGTCCAGACCTGAACCCTTCTTTTCCTAAGGCCTTCCAGGGAGCCATGCACCCCCCTCACCTGATGTGCTTGTGCGTGTATGTGTATATGTGTGTCTGGGTTTATAAGTGAACAGTCTGAGCTCTGGTGTGATAAAAAGCAGATTTGAGGGGCGACTAGGTGGCATAGTGAACAGAGCACCGGCCCTGGAGTCAGGAGGAGCTCAGTTCAAATCCAGCCTCAGACACTTGACGCGCTAGCCGTGTGACCTTGGGCAAGTCACTTAACCCCAATTGCCCTGCCTTCCCCCTCCAAAAAAAAAAAAAGCAGATTTGAGACGCAGGCAGCAGAGTATATATATAGTGAGAAGAGTTAAGAGAAACTTGGGTTTGAATCCTGCCCTTTGATATTCAACAAAGAGCTGCCAAGAACTTTACCACCCTGAAATTCTTATCTGGCAGATGTGAGGCTCGTACATATCAGACCCTTTGCAAATGCAAAACATTCTTCTTCCCTGGAAAGGGGATAATTCTCTAGGTTGAATTTTTTATGAAGAATTTCTGGAAAGGCACCAGGTAAGCAGGCCCATGTGGAGGCATATACACATAAGACCCAAGGGGTTCATGAAAGTATCCAAACAACTGAGAATGGAGGTGCCTGTCACTGTTTTCCTAGTCATACAGATCTAAAATGAAGAGGACTAAATTTGGCATTGAGAGATTTGAAAGTTGGTGTGAGTGTGGCATGAGAAAACCAATAGCAGGCATTTCAAGTACTTTACATGTATGGTCTCATTTCCTCCTCACCACAACCCTGTGAAGAAGGTACTATTTCCATTTTACAGATGAAAGAATTGAGGCAGACGAAGGGTCGCACAAGCAAATGTCCAAGACTGGATTTGAACTTGGGCCTTCCTGACCCCAGATCCAACACTATGGCCACTGTGCCACCCATTTGCCCAAATATTTGTTTTTTATGTGACTGTGGGCAACCTCTCTGGGCCTTAGACCCTTCATGTGTAAAATGAGGAAGAAAAGTGGTATTGGGTCTGGACCAGATGCTTTCTAAGGGTGTTTCTGCATGGCTATGATCACTTTCTACTGAATCTAGTTCAGAGTCCTCAGCCTGATAATTAGTTCCCACCACAGGGCCTAATCCATTTTTTATACCTCAGCCAAACAGAGTCCTTGCTGGTCTCTCACCAAATTCTAGATTTTCCTTTGCTGGCATTAAAGGCCAGGCTCTCTAAGGAGAAAGACCCAGCGATGAGGAAGGCACAGGCCATTACTTCAAGGGGCCTGCGGACTGGCTCGAGCCTTCAGGGACTCTAGCGTCCACTCAGACTGGCATTTCTTTTGTGCCTTATCCATAATACTTATATTTCCTGCCTTTGCACAGGTTAGGCTCAAGGACACAGGGACCATATGCCTAGAGTGTTGTCTTCCTCACCTTTGTCTCTTAGCATCATTTGTTTCCTTCATAACTCTCCTCACCGTAGCTGCTACAGCACAGAGCTTAATAAACAAAAGCAAAGTCCATCTTGTCATTCTTTGTATGCTCAGTGATGAGCATTTTGCTTACAGTAGGTGCTAGGAAATGCTGCTTCCAATAATGGAACAGCTTATCAACATCAAAGGGGAAAAGAGTGCTTTTCTTACCTTACCTCTCAAAGGAAGATCGGAGTTCACTGCTACTGAATAATAATATTTATAGAGGATTTTATGACAATAGTCTTGGGAAAACAGTTAGTACAAGTAGTTTACAGATGAGGAAACTGAGCCTCAGGTTGTGGCTTGTTCAGTGTGATAGAAATTAGAAGTCAAGCCCAGGTTCTCTGTCTCCAAATCCCATGTGCATGCCCCTACCACAGCTCGCTTGTTACAACAAACCCTTGCATCTCAAAAGCAGAATGAATCAAAATATTCTTCCCATGGATCTCTCTCTCTCTTGCTTCCCTGCTGCAGGCGTTGCTCTCTGACAGCTAGTTCTTCCATTATGTTGCATCATGTATTCAGGGCATCGAAGTGGTACAGTAAAATAGAAAATAGGCCTGGAGTCAGGAAGACCTGAGTTCAAATACAGCCTCAGACAATAACCGTGTGAGCCTGTGCAAGTCACCTAACCCTGTTTGCCTCAGTTTCCTCATCTGTAAACTACCTGTAAACACACCTCTCCAGTATCTTTGCTAAGAAAATCCCAAATGGGATCACAAAGAGTTGTGTCTGAACACAACTGAAACAATTGAAGAGCAAGAAGATATATTTAGAATTAAAAGGGGTCCTTATCTAGCTCAGTCTCTGCATTTTTACCTTCAAGGAAACTGAGGCCCAGAGAGTGGAAGTATCTTGCCCATGGTCATTTAGAGTGTACCAGCAAAGCCAGGATTTGACCATACATGAGCCCATTCTGCTGCCTGGGCCTCAGTTTTTCTTGTTGTTCAGTCATTTCAGTCCCTAAGTATCAGAGGCTGGATTTGAACCTGAGAAGATGAGTCTTCCTAATTTCCTTACTTCAGGCCCTGCTCAAAAATGAGGAGGTTGAACTGGATAATCTCAAGGGCCCTCCCATTGCTAAACCTCTTCACTGAGCTAGAAGGGTGTCGTTCTTTACTAGATAGGCTGTGTCCAGGAGTTAATAATAAAGCCTTTGATTCTAAGTAATTGTAAAGAGAGAAAAAAAAAATTAAGTAGCCATTTGGTGAAAAATAGTGGTGCTATGACAGCTTTCGGAGATGCCAAGGCTAGCTCTTTATGGAGGAACTACAGGCCATGTGCCATGAGGGAATCAGGGAAATGCCTGTGCAAGGAGCCAGGAGAGCGGCTCCTAGTGCTTTGAAGAGCACTCAACCCAAAAAATCAGACATTAAAGGCAAAGGTTCCTCATACCTTGACAGAAAGAAATTCCTAAAGAGATTTTGCTAGTGGCTTTGACTTCCCCTGTGCTGCTTTCTCTTTTCAAATGTTCTCATTCTCTCT
>NW_027185593.1:3878270-3899526 GCF_028583685.1 Petaurus breviceps papuanus | reverse complement strand
GCAAAATTCTCAAGGGACCTTTTATCTAATGATCTCAAAGGGCAAGCGGAAAAAACAACAACAAAAAACAAAGATAGAAATACTTGTTTGCTAGGCTTGCCCTTTGAGATCATTAGATAAAAGGTCCCTTGAGAATTTTGCTTTTCCTCTCTCCTTTTCTCCTCAAAGCACGGCCCATGCTGTCATCTCTGTTCACGTTTGATCCTCCAAGCCCCCAGGACAAGGAAAACTTAGCTTGCAACCTGATTTCCAGTCTAGAGTCTTAGGAGTGCAACCTTGAAATATCTTTTTTAATGTGGGATCTAGCTTTTGAGGATGCCATCATGTGTTTTAGAGAATAAAATTTAGGGCAAAAAAAAAAAATACCGAAACTTAATCTCCTGGATCTAGAAATGTGATTTCTCTCTCTCTGATTCTCTGCCTTCATCTATCCGTTTCTCTCTCATATATATATATTTATATTTATTTATATATTTATATATGTGTATATATACATACAAAAAACTACATACCCACACAGATACATCAAATTAACCAGAGAATTGCCAAATTCCTAGTTATTTGTGCTCTATAGGTTTAGTTTCTATTAGAAGTAAATTGGTATGCTTTGCATTTGAAGCATCTTTTAAATGTCAGTCCAGTTTAGATGAATGGGCATTAATTAAAAGATGGGAAAAAAGCTGAAAGAGTTAGACTTCTGATTTCATTTTCATTAAACAGAAAGGGGAGGGCGCCCCAACAGAAGAAACAAACAAGAAATAACAGCACTAGTCTCTTGTCTTAAGAATTTTTGTGGAAGGTTTTTTTCAAGCTATTTCTACACTGAGTGATATAGATTTTTATTTACAAAACACAAATCATTCTAGCTCTTGAGAAGTATTGTTGCAGAAGAGATGGGAAAACAGAGCCACCAAGGTTAAGTGACTTACTCAAGACCATAGATAGAGTTGTCACAGAATAGACTAACAGGATTTCCTGTCCTGTGCTGAAATTAATTTAAGTTAAACTTTCTCGCCTCAGCAACCCACTTTCTCTGGCTTTCTCATACAGAAAAATCACAGTAATGCAGTGTTTCTAACAGAGTCTGCTACCATGGAAATGGTTGTGATGTTACAGGTTCAGCATTATGGTTTCACTATAGGATCAGTCAGAAAGGAAAGATTTCGAGGAAGTCCTGGGGGAAGGGAAGGTGGAGAAATCTTTGTTTAAACACAGATGTACTGTTTTATCTTACTGAAGAGCTTTAAGACAGCCACAGAAAAGCCAAATTAATTTTCTTTCAATTAGGAGATACAGCTGTACACACACACACACACACACACACACGCGCGCGCGCATGCAATGTATATAAAATTTTTATGTTAAATTTTATAGACAATGAAGATTTTCAAGTACAAGAATCATCATCTGAACTTACCAAAGCTTAAGGGGTACAGAAATTCATCATTGTAATTCAGCCTCCATAAATTACCAGTTGTGCTTTTTGGACTGTGACAAATCTCTCTCTTTTTTTTTTAAATGAATAGGCTCTAGCTCCTTCCAGCTTAACCTAATCACCTGGCTAACATAAGTTTCACCAAAACCCAAGGATATACTCTTTTTTCAAATTTAATCAGTTGAACATATATCAGTGATTTCAACTACTTGTTTTCTGGTATTTTTGTTTGCGTTTAATCCACAACATAACCAGTTCTCTGGCTGCTGAATGTTACTGTACAAATACAATAGAATTGCACAGAGATAACAGTGGAATCAAGGGACTAGGGGGACACCTGATTTATGGGCCTTGTATGTTACAATGAGGAAGAGGAATCTTTGTGCAGTCCTTCGTTTGTGTATGGGGAGCATGAATTGATTTTGGTGGGTGTAAGCAGGGCTATGATATGGTCAGGCATGCTGCAGAGGTTTTATAATATATGCAAAAAGAAAAACAGTCTGGAAAGATTGCAACAGAACTGTTGATGACCAGGAGGCATGCTCTAGGACCTATAACGAAAGATGAGAAATAACTCTTTGCCAGCTCTGCTGGTCATGTGTGCAAGAAAGGTGCCTTTGTTCTCTGTTCCTCTACCTGTGGAACAAGGATGGAGACATTTACTTGTTTGTCAAGAACGAGAGCCGTGAGACATTTGTCATACAGAACCTCTGCAAAACCTTGTTAGTAGAAATTCTGGGATGAGGGAATGCTCCAGCAAAATAAAGATCTGACTAGCTTTCACCTTGTCTGAGTTTGAATTTTAAAATGAGGCTGATACAGAATATTTACCCATCCTTTCTTCTGCCAGAAAAAAACTTAAAAGGCTCACTCTGTGGAGGGCATCATCTCAGCTCTTTGAATCTCAGTTTCCCCATTTGTCAAAAATAAAAATATAACATTTTGCCCATTTCCAAAGATTTTTTTTGTGTGTGAGGAAAGTACTTTATCAACAGTGAGGTGCTATGTCTTTAACAAGCATACAATTCAGCAAACATTTATAAAACCTCAGACAAGGGTTAGACCTATGTTGGCAGTAGGAGTTTCTGCACCTGGGAGTTCCCTCTATGTACCAGTGAAATTGCAACTCTACTTGCCATTCCCATCCTACTTTGTTAAAGGCAGGAGGTGAGGCAGGTAGGGGACATAATATATAGAGTACATAGGTTGTAGTCAGGAGAGACCTGAGTTCAAATGCAACTTTAAATACTTATTAACTATGTGATCCTAGGCAAGCCCCTTACTTTCTTTATGCCTTAGTTTTCTCAAGTGTCAAATAAGGGGGCAGAAGAGAGACTTGATCTGTATAGCTGTAGAGGGCAGGCAGGGGGTGGAAGTTGCAGATTTAAGAGGTAATGAAAAGATTAGCGGTTAGAATTGTCCAAAATGAAATGAACTGCTTTGGGAGAGAGTGGGTTCTCTCTCACTGGAGGCTGAATGGCCATCTGGCAGTCGTGATGTAGCGCAGTGGAGTTAAACTCAAATGGAAACATCCCTGTAAGCTGCATGTTGATCTGGAAAGCCACAAGTTAACATTACCTATGTTAGATTACATTTGTATTTATTTTGTTAAACATTTCTCAATTACATTTTAATCTCATTTTGCTGTACTCTGGAGTTTTGCCAGCAGTGAGTATGACCTCTCTGATGGACAAGGAATTTTTCTTAAATGTTTTATTGAAAATTTAATATATCCAGCTAAACTTGCTTAGTAACAGTTTACATATAATTAGTTCATTTAAATGCATAGAATATGGGGCATCCCAAAAGTCTCAGTGTAGGTTGTTAACACTTAAAACTACACTTTGAATATGGGACGTCCAGTTTGAAATGTTCAGGAAGCAATTGGAGATGTATGACTAAAGCTCAGCAGAGAAACTAGGGAGGGGGTGTATGTGTATGTGTGTAGACATCATATACATATACACACATGTGGAATAACCCTATATAATCATTTTTCTTTCACTTCCTACACCCCTATTAAGATTCTTTGGTTTTTTACTCTCATTTAGCTGCTTCTCTATAACTTATTAGCATTGTATTTTGTTGCTTTTAATTATTTTTACTTGTGAGGTAATACCTCACAATTGGTTTCATATTGTGAGGTAGTACCTCAAAAGTAGTTTCATATTGTGAGGTAGAACTTCAAAGTTGGTTTAATTTGCATCTCTTGGCAGGTTGAACATTTTTTCAAGTGAGTACAATTTGTGTTTCAATTCTCTGTTCACATTCTTTGACCACTTGTCCATTGAGTACTTGGTAGTTACCACTGTGACTTTTAATTGTTTAAAAATTCCTTAATTTAACTAATTTAACAGTTTAATACTTCCTTATTTTTTTAATGTTTTAAACTGTCATGTTGTTGTAAATATTTACTCCTAATCTGTTTTTTTATTTTAATTATGTAGTTTTTGTTATATAGAAATGTTTTAATGTAAATATGTTTATTTTTATAACTAATAATTGCTTCTCTTTGGTAAATCAAGGAAAATTTATCCTTCCTGCACAACTGAGATAAATACTTCATTATATGTTCAGCCTTTTTTGTGGCTCCTTTTTTATATTTTAAGTCTCTTGTCTAGCTAGAATTCATTCCTGTATGTGGTGTAAGAAATGGGTCTAAATTCCTTTCCCACCAAATTGCCAACCAGTCTTCCCAAGTACATTTATTAAATAGCAAGTCATTTCTTTAATTTTTATTTTTATATAGTTATTCAACACCCTCCACTCAGCTGTCACAGTGATCTTCCTAAAGAACAGGTCTAACCATGTCACCCCCTACATCCTACTCAGTAAACTCCAGTGACTCCATGTCCCCTCCACAATCAGAAATAAAGTCCTCTGTTTGACATTCAGAGCCCTTCATGACAAGATTTGGCAATGGATTGAATATGTGGGATGAGTAAAAATGAGAATTCATTGATGACACAAGGTTGTGGCCTGGGTGACTGGGAGGACTACAGAGTCCTTAGCAGTTAAAGCGAAGTTGAAAAGGAGGCAGGTTTGGGGAAAAAATAATGAATTCTATTTTGGACATGATGAATTTAAAATGCCTATGGGACATCCAGTTTGAAATGTTCAAGAAGCAATTGGAGATTTTGTGTGTGTCTTTGTAGACATATACTTACATACACATATAGCATATAGGGTTTTCAGGACTAGCACCTCTGGTGTGAGGGCTGCTCATTCACCTTTGGTGTGTACCCAGCACTTAATTCTCATCTGTGGCTCCAAGGAACTGCAACATGTATAGCAGCCATACTCTGGTAAACCATTTTGGCAGGTGGACTAAACCAGGTTGAGAGTAACCAACAGGCCCCAAATCCACCAGCGAATTGGGGGGGGGGTGTCTACCCCAAGCATGTAAAGATGGCTCCCAGCAGAATGGGTAGATGAGATAGTTGTTCCAGTGGCCATGAAGGTGGCTGAAGCAGTCACTGTGGAGCACTTAGAGCTTGGTCAGACATTGAAAACAGCATTGTCATTCTCTACATCCCAGCCATCTCCAGTCATCTTGACTTTTGTCTTGCCACTGACTTTTATGACTCTGAGGCTCACAACTTTGTGCAACTCTACCTCACTTAAATCCAATTTACCCATGAGTCAAGATGTCACCACACACACATATTCGTATATAAACACATATAGATGTATACCTCTATATGTCTGTACATGTCTATATGTCTATACATATGCATATATATAATATGGGTGTGTATATATATGTAAATATGCATATATATCTGTGTAGACATGATCATTGAACCCAGGAGAGCTAATAAGATCAATTAAAATAGCATAGAGTGAAAAGAAAAGGGGACAACCTTGATTAGAGGGCATGACATGGAGAAAGAAGTAACAAAGGAGACTGAGAGGAAACAATTGAACACATAGAAGAAAAACCAGGAGAGAGCAGTGTCCCAAAGCCTAGAGAGGAGAAAGCATCAGGGATAGGGGAAGAGATTTGATACTGCTGGATGCCGTCTTAAGAGAGGTCAAGGAAGGTCAAGATTGAGGAAAGGAAGTCAGACGAGATAATTGGTAGCTACAGAGAGGGAGTTTCAGTTGAGTTGTAGAGTTGAAAGTTTAGGACAGTAAGAGGAGAGGAAGTGGAAGTGAATTGTAAATGTCTATCTCCAAGAGTTTAGGCAGGAAGTGGAGGAGAGATAAAAGGTGATAGCTAGCAGGGGTGGAGAGAATGAGTGAGAATGGGGGGGATGTGGCTCCAAGGAAGGAGCCAGGAGATAAGGAATGGGCAAATATAAGTGAAAGGGTGATCATGGGAGCAGTTTTCTGAAAAAGCCAACAAGGGATGGAACTAATGGTGCAAGTAGAGAGAGGGGTTTGCTTTGGCAAAGAGAAGGGTCACTTCTTTGTCTGAAACTGGAGTGAAAGAGGATGTAGTGGGAAAAGATGTTTGATGAGATTTGGAGGATGGAGAAGCTCTGAGCAAATGGTCTCAGTGGTTTTAGAGGCCTGGAAAAAGCTGAAGGGTGAAGGACATGGAGATCACAATGGTGAAGAACGAGGTTAGGGGTCATAAGGCATAGGGAAAGATAGGATGATAAAAGCTTTTTATGAGTTAAAGGAATTTCAAAGTTCATGAGAAAAGATGTGGAACACTTGTGGGTAATGGCAAGATTGAGGATGTGACCATCTTAGTGTAGCTGAGATGAACTGGAGAAATAGGTCATGGGAAATGAATAGTTTGAGGAATCATCAATAAGTACCCTATTATGAAGGCAGAAGGTGAGGAGAGAAAGATTGTGAACAAAGCACTGAAGTCATTAAAGAAAGCAGGAAAATGACCATATGAGAGGTTACCTAGAGATAAAAGCCACCAGGATTTGGATTGGGTAATAAATTTGTATGGCATGAACCTCAGAGGAGGAGAGCTTCTTTAGTCAGGGTTGGCAAAGGAGGGTCTTAAAGTGGCAGTGGGTGGTCCCCCACCATGACCATTGAGCTGGGGAGGCAGGGAGAAGAATGTTGACAGAAGTTGTAACCAGTACTAGAAAGGGTGGAGAGGGAAGCAGTGTTGATGGGGGGTAGCTAATGTCTCACTTAGGACCAAAAGGTGAAAGTGAAGAAGAGGTTTAAGAGGAAAGGAAATTTGTTAAATATGGAGCAGGCATTCCAGAGGGCACTGTGAGAAGAGTGGGCAGATCTGCAATGGGTCATTGAATGGATAGAGTTGATGTCAAAAGACCTGAGGGAGTTTGGAGTTGAAGATGGAAAATAAGGTTTATACATTAGCTGCTGGAGATTCAGGATCAATAGAATAGAATGCGTATAAGGGGATAGAAGTATGCCAGCCATTGAGCAGTAAATCCAGACAAAATATTAGTGGTTGGAGAAAAGTCCATTGAGGGACTAGACAGTTTGAAGTCCCTTGAGGTTTACTCTCCTGGAAGATAGAGATGTTGTATCCTGTGATATGCAATAAGCCCTCCTCAAAAAAGGAAGGAATAGAGAGATGTGTGGGAGTCTAGTCAGGAGGCCAGAGTGCTTTTCTTGATGTGGAGAAGGCCAAAGCCAGCCCTGGCCCTTTCTTCTGGCCCTGACAACTTCCCAGGTCTACTCTTGCATCTAAAGTGGGGGTGGGGTATGGGATCACTGCCCACCTTTCACTCTTGTGGGGCCCTACCCCAGGGCCCTCTCCCTTGCCAGGCTGTTTTGCAGATAAGATCAATCCCATCCTCTTGGTGTGTGTGTGTGTGTGTGTGTGTGTGTGTGTTTATGTTGTATTTTATGTACATATGTGTGTATAAAAATATATATTACATAATGCAATTTATTACCCAATACAAAAGGCCCCTCTTAAGCATCCCTTATTCAACATTGCTTGGCCACTTTAGTTAGAGGAGGATTGCAAACAAACCTCTTCTGATGTCTATTTAGCCCTATTTCACCCTTTGAGTTTAAGAAACCTTAAATACTTTGATTTTTATCCTTTATGGTGGCCTTCTGTGGAATTCTGGAAGAACATTTTAGATTTTTATATATTAAATTACATTAAATATACTAACATAATACCCTGAAAATAAATAATTTAAAATGAGATAGTCCAGGTCAGGAGCTTGGCTTTGGTTTGTTTTGAAAATATGATGATGGAAAACTCCCACAGTTTTTAAATCTTTGAACTGATTTATGATTTGCTATGTAAATAATGATAGTGTTATTGCCTCAGTCACCCTGGCTTGAAACCTTGGTGTCATCATTGACCTTCCCACACTTGGATTCTGACTCCAGGTTCTCCTGCTTTAATCCATTATGTACACATTCCCAGGTAAAGCTTCCTAAAATACTGTTTTGTTCACATCCCTCACCTGTTCAAAAGTTTTCAATGACACTGTTGCCAGAGTGAGAGATGCAGCCTCCATAGTCTGGAGTTCAAGGTCCTTCATTATCTGGCCCCTTGGTTCCCAACCATTTGTCATTTGAGCCAAAATGGCCTTCTGGCTTTTTGACCTCTGCACTTTTATTTTGTTCCCTGTCCCTGGAGTGAGTCTTCCACCTCATGCTACAGTGATTAACTCATGAACCTCACCCTGAGCTTTCCAATTTCCAGTCTCTGACTCCGAGGAAATCCTGTCATAGCCTTCTGCTGGTGGCATGGCCATTCTAGCATCCTCTATGAACAGCATCTTCTCATCATGGCAGACCAAAAGATAAGCTCTTCAGAACTACCAAAAGAAGCTGCTCCAGTAGGAGGAGATGGATGAGCACCTCAAAGAGTTAAGGGAACAATTTAAAGAGCTTGCCAAGCAATATGCAAAGTCTGAAAATGGTCTGAAGGCCTTACAATGTGTTGGGCAGATTTCAAGTAAAGTGCTTAAATAGTTAGTGGAAGAAAATTTATTATTAAAGGAAAAAATGGACAAAATATGTTATGTTGTAGGTTGTCACTTGTCAACTCAACAAAAGCAATCAGAAGCCAGAACGAGAGTTGCTCTCACTGTGACTATATTATCATGAGGTATTTATCAAGAGAGCTTGATCTACATCTCCTGAAGCCCCTGGGAATGTTTCTTGCTCTGAAACTAGAGGTCTGTCTGAACAAATCAGAGAACTGAGAGAAAATAGAATTACCCCTTGATAAGAGTATAAAATCTCCAAAATATTTTCTATTTGGACTACTAGGGACATGAAAAATAGTCTTAACAAGAGCTGTTGCTGTCCAGCTGGATTGGAATTTTTTAAAGGTTGTTCTATCAGGATCTAGTTCTATCATAGATAAGTGCATTGGTGAAAGTGCTTGTTTGAGCAGAATAATGTCCATTTATGTCAGGGATTATCAGCAGTGCATCATTTTCATGAATGATATAGATGCTTTTGGCGACTGATGTTTTTCTGAGGGTGCTTCAGCTGTCAGAGATATTCAGACAACTTTAGTGGAATTCCTGAATCAGATAGATGGATTTAATATTCTACACAGATTAAAAATTATCATGGCTACATACAGACTAGACGCACTGGGTCCTGCTTTGTTGGTCTAGAAAATTAAATAGAAAAATACATGTCAACTTACCAAACGAATGAGCAAGATTACACATACTAAAGATGCATGTAGATTTTACCACAAAACCCAGTGAAGCAGATCATAAAGCTGTTGTGAAGCTTTCAGATGGCCCAGATGGAGCAAAATTGAGAAATATTTGCCCTGAAGCGGGCGCATTTGTAGTTTGTGCTGATCACAGTTTTGTAGCACAGGAAGATTTCATGAAATCTATCAGAAAAAGGAACTAATTCTAGGAAGCTGTAGTCTAGCTGGACTACAAACCTGCCTAGGGTATGCTACATGAAGAAGTTAGCCTAATATAAAAATAAAGTTGAGGAAAAAAAAAATCCTGTAACACTGAATTCACTTCAACAAGCCTACTATGTTCCTGTGACTCCACGAAAATGTAGCATGTGCAGTGACCTTGTTGTTGTTGTTCAGTCATGTTCAGCTCTTTGTGACCCCATTTGGGGTTTTCTTAGCAAAGGTACTGGAATGGTTTGTCATTTCCTTCTCTAGCTTGTTTTACAGATGAGGAAACTGAGGTAAACTAGGTTAAGTGACTTACCCAGGGTGTAATGGGAATATAAATTTGAAGATCTTCTCTGCCCCTAGGCTAAAGTGCACCTGGAGCCTGGGGTGGGAGGCTTGTTTTTCAGTAGATACTTCTTGATTGGCCAGTGAGTCAATAAGGTTGTTACATTTTCTGAGCCAGGAGAAGGCTATATAAGCCCTGATGTGAACCTTTGTTTTGGGGCTCACTTTGAGAAGTATTCTGTGATTTGATGAAACTCTGGGCTAGCCTTTGTCCAGAGGGCCCCCCCCCCCCGGCTTTGAAACCCAGATGTTGTTTGGTATGGATGCAATGGTTGCACAGTTTGGAAAACTGTCTACTTGATCTGTTTTTCTGTCTTGATAATTCTGTCTATATATTCTGAAGTTCAGGGTGCTGACCTTTTTCCCCTGAACTAGGTAAACGATATATGTTTGACTGATTAAAGTAAGCTTGTTAACCCATTTTGAGTTGCTTTCCTTTATCAAAGCAGATCCAAGAATCTGTGGTGGCAGCGACCCTGAGGAAGCTTGGGGTGCTTGCTGCTACACAGGGTCACACATCTAGTAAGTGACTGAAGCCAGATTTGAACTCGGGTCTTCCTGACTCCAGGCCCAGTGCTCTCTGTCCACTGTACCACCTAGCTACCACAGTAGCCACACTTTGGTAAACTGTCTTGCCAAACAGGCTAAACTGAGTTGAGGGTAACCGACGGGCCTCAAACTCATCAGTGAGTTAGCGGTAAGTCTACCCCAAGCATATGAAGACTTCCCCCACTGGAATAGGAAGATGAGAAAAAATGTTTCCACCAGACCATGAAAAAGGCTAAAGCAGGTACTGGGTAGCACTTAGAGCTTGGTCAGATATCTAAGAGGTCAAGGTCATCCATTGCATCCTGGGCCATCATCAGTAGTCTTGACTTTTGTCCTGCCACTGGACTTCAGTGACTCTGGAAGAGAGAGTGAGGCTGACAACCCTCTGCATCTCTGCCTCACTTAAATCTAGTTCATGGACTAGGCAAGACATCACCATGTGCTATCATTGGTCCTCTTTGAAAACAAAGGGTGAGCAACCGGCTGTACTTGGCACTAAGGGTACAAAGACAAAAACAAAAATGGAGCCTCCCTTTTACTAGGGGAAATAGCATGCCCGCAGCTGGCTTCCTACTTAGGCCTCAGTCTGCAATTTCCCCTCCACCAGTGCGAATAGCGATCCATGCAGCCGTTCTTTGTGATTCAGGTCCGTATCTTCCTGGAAGTGTCCATAGAAGATATGCTCAACTTTTGGGAGATCTTCCTCTTGTTAGTACTGACGACTGTCCATCTCTCTGACCACATGGCTAGCCCATCGCCTTTTCTGTTCTTCCTTTGAAGATATTTTCTTGCTTGAAAGTTATCATTAACAATATGTTGCAGCCTGCTTACCCCCACCAGATGCCTTTCCTTTATTACTGGGTCACCGATAACTTTGATTCTTCTTAGATTATTGGGTTCCATGTTCCATAGCCATTTAGCATTCCTGGAGGATTATTGGTGTTAGATGGGCTTTTGTAAGCAGTGAGCATTGGGATCCTTAGAAGTACTGAGTATTTTCCCAAATATGATCCTTCCTGATTGTCTGTTCTATTATGGGTCAAGTTCATTTTCTATCTGTAGTATTTTTCCAAGGGTCATGTATGTGTGTATATACATGTACACTAAAGCATTATCTCTGTGGGCTGCCTGCCTGTGCAGTTATAGGCCATAATCTGGGCAATGTACATTTTAAAATTTCATATTTCTTGTATGACGAGCAAAGTCCATCTCATTCAGATGAACCTGTATTTAATTGAGGGCTTGATACAATTAATTCATTATCTTCTGTGAATGGGAACACTATGAGAACTTCACCATTGATAGGAAATCTTAAAAAAAAAAAATCAGTGTTACCAGTAGAGTGGAAGAGGGGGGTGGGGAGGAAGAAGAAGAAGATGAGAAGATCATAGTGTGAATGAAAAGGATATGAAAGATTTAGAGGATTGTAGACTCAATATGAATTAACAGTGTGATCCAGTAACCCAGAAATTTCATGAGATCTTGGGCTATGTTGAGAGCCATAGAACTCAGAAGAATGGAGGGGCTAATAATGCTGTACTCGGCTCTTCTTCCACCACGTCTGAAGCAGCGTGCGCAATCCCAGGCACAACATAGTTCAAAGAACACTGACACACAAGATCTTTGAAAAGAGATTGAGCAAACTAACGAGAGAGGATTGACTTCAGTTGTAGACACTCTTATTTATAGTTCCCCAGACTGTTTTTCCAGCCCTGTGACCCTCCTTAAAAGCGAGGTTACTGAGGATGACTGAGCATCTGGTCAGAATTTCTCCATTTGATCTTTAGCACAGATTTTTATACATAAACTGGAGTTATCATTGTGGTAACCCATTTGCTTATGCAGTGTGTGTGTGTGTGTGTGTGTGTGAGAGAGAGAGAGAGAGAGAGAAACACACACAGAATATCTTGAATACTATACTTTGAGAAGAATTTGTGTTGTGTCAAATGATTTCTTGCCTTTGTTTCATCTTTGGGATGAAACAGACTTCACCAGCTCCTTTACGTATCTCTCCAAGAAGAACCTGTGAACCATATTTCCAATCTGCAGAAATGTCTTCAAGTGTTCAAAAGTGTAAATTTTGAGCTTCCTCTCTACCCCCAGATATCATTTATAGCAAGAGTATCAGTAGTTATGGTTCAGTTCCCTTTTAGTGTTTCAGGTCCTTAGACTTATTAGAAAAAGAGGCCTACTGTGTCCCAGGCACTGTGCTAGCTACTGGGAATATGAAGACAAAAACAAAAGCCCCTGTTCTCAGGGAACTTACATTCTGGCTGAGGGAACAATGTGTGCACAGATAAGTAAGCACAGGATATATACTGTGATTTCTAGAGGGCAAAGCCCTGAAAACTGGGGGAATACAGGGTTCTGGTAGGAGGAAGTACTTGAGCTGATCCTTGAAAGAAGTTAGTGATTCTATAAGGCAGAGGAGTAGGTGCATTCAGGATATGGGAGATACTGTGTACAAAGGCATAGAAACAAGAAATGGGGTGCCATGTACAAGAAACAGCAAGTAAACCAGTTTGGCTAGAACATGGGCTATGTGAAGAGGAGTAATGTGAAGTAATCCTGGAGCCAGATTGTGGAGGTTTCTACATGCCCAACAGGAGAGTTTGTACTTTATCTTAGAAGCAAGAGGGAACCGCTGTAGCTTCACGATCAGTGATGACAGGCCAGATCTGACCTTAAAGAATATCAGTTTGGTAACCATATGGAGGATGAATTGGAGAGGAAAGAGGCTAGAGGGAGGGAGATCAATTAGGAGTCTTTTGGGGATACTCCAGGTGATTTTTTAAAAAGTTGTATTAAAACCTTTTGCTTTTCCATCACAATCATTTCCTGATAGACCATGCAGTGCCTCCCTGATCCTTCAGTGAGCAAGAGAAGCACCATAACAAAAAAAGTTAAAACCAGCGGACCTGACATATTCCATATCCATAGTGCCCCAGTGAAAGGAGAAAAAGACATTTCTTCCTGTCTTCTCTGGGACATTCAGTTTCCTTTTTCTTTTTCTTCTTTTTCAGTCATAGTTATCATATGCACTGTCCCCTTTGTATCAGTTCATATGACTTCCCATGCTTCTCTGAATTCCTCATATTTTCAGTTTCTTACAGCACGATAACATTCTGTTATGTTCATGTACCACGATTTATCTAGTTCTATCACAGGTGATCGTTAACTCTCTCCTTTCTTTTCGGTTCTTTGTGGTATGCAGAACTTAAAAAAACAAACCAACCACATTTGTAATGCCATGCTTTGTTTTGGCATCCCAGTTTATATCGTTGTAATCATTGTACACATTGCTTTCCTGGTTCTCTGTACTTTATATCAGCTCATCCTGTGTGGGGTATGGGGACCCCCAAAATTAAAAGTCAGCGGTATCTCGAGATAAGAACAGGAAGTTTTTAGTCAGTTCTTGGGAGAAGTGGGCATCCCTTCCACCAGGACTGACCAGTAGAATGAGGCGTGTTACAGAAGAAAAAGCAAGGCTTTGTACCCTAATACAGTCAAGCCCCCTCCCACCACTAGCCCTTGCTTCCATTGATTGGTTGGGAGTTGGGCTTACAATCTAGGTGTGAAAATAGACAAAGAAGAAGAAGAAGACAGCCCACCTCATTCCCGTTGGCTGAGAGGCGGGCTTACAGTCTAGGCACGAAAAAGACTGCAGGAAGACAGGGTATAGCCAATCCAAATGTACATGTCCTTATTTGGCAACTGCTAAAGTGAAGGAGGGGGAAGGGTCCTAAGAGATTCCTAAAGGACTTAATGTTGATTGACAGCAAGGGAAGGGGGAGGGGCAAGGGTCCTGGGTTCTGTAATTCCTTAGGAAACCAGAATTTAGGCCTGTCTGGTCTTACAGAAAGTCTGTCTTAACTCCAAAAGAGTCTCTATCTCTCCTCAGGAGTCTTCACAGAGGATGTATCCCACTCAATCCTATGTTTCTCTGTATTCATCTATTCTGTTAAATTCATATGCCCCAGTTTATGAACCTTTCCTAACTTTGTTTCCAGCTCTTTGTGCTGCACTGTGCAGCACTTTTTGTAACAGCAGACATGGAAACAGACCACATGCCCATTGATTGGGGATTGGCTGAGCAAATTGTGGCATGACTGTAATGGAATCTTACTGTGTCACGAGAAGCAACAAATGGGAACATAGAGAAAGAAGCATGAGAAGACATGTAACCTGATATGGAGCAAAGTCTGCAGAACCAAGAAAACAATAAACAACAGCACTTCCTTCTATTCCAGAAGTGGGAGACATCTGGAGAGGAAATACTGCATCTGCCATCAGAGACAGCTGCATTCTGGTTCTTTCTTTTTCCTTTGTTATAAGGGTTACCTAATTGGGTGGAGAAGGAGCATGTATTAAAAAAAAAAAGAACAAAAGATATTAATATAGATATTGTCAAATAGGAAAAAAAATGCTACTCCAAATATTGTAGGACTTTTCTTTTTTGCTTTAAACTCCCTGAGGTATATTGTGCTCCCTCGTTGTATTTCTGGGTTAAAGGGCATGAAAAGTTGAGTCACTTTTTTCCCAAAAATTCTAAATTGCTTTCCAGAATAGTTGGACAAATTCAGGTTCTGCATGAAGTATATTTAGTGTTGCTTGAACTCTGTAAGCATTGACTCTTTCCAGCATCTGTCATCTTTGTTTATTTGCTGTGCATACAGTGAAACCTTAGAGTTGTTTTCATTTACATTTACATTTCTTGGTGATTTGGAACCATCTTTCCTGTGATTGTTCATGGTTTGTAATTCTTCCCTTGAAAACTGTTTATATCCTTTGACCATTTATCTCTTGGAGTGTGGCAGCTAGTGTTTTTAAATGAGAGAGGCTTTGTATAACCATTGCTGCTGTGGAACCATAGACCATCCTTTATAGAAGCCAGTGAGAGGAGTCAGGCAGGTCTTCATGTTTGGGAACCATTTCTCAGTCCAGGATCATCACATGTATGGGCTATTCTTGTGTTTTACTGAGGTTCCTTCCTTTCCCTCCAGAAAGGAAGGAGAAGCAGAGCCTAGTTTGGGGTCTTCCGAATTCTGCTTTTATGTAGTGCTTTCACTTAAGCTTTCTGACCTTCAGATTTTTCATCTGTAAAATGGGGATAATAACACAAGAGAAGCAACATGGTGTACATAGTGTTAATCATGCTAAGATCCTAGTCAGAAGAAACTTGGGCTCAAATCCCACCTATGATACTTAAGGTGCTACAATGGATAGAGAGCAGCACCTGGAGTCAGGAAGGCCTGAGTTCAAATTCAGCCTCAGATACTAGCAGTGTCACCTTGGGCAAGTGATTTAATCTCTGCCTCAGTTTCCTCAAGTATAAAATGAGGATAATTATAGCACCTACCTCCAGGGCAAACAGGATAACATTTGTAAAGTATCTGACACATACTAAGTGATACATAAATGCTAGCTATTATTATTAAGTCACTTAAGCTCTTGAGCCTCAGTTTCCTCATCTGCGAAATGGGGATAGTGCCACTTGGAGAACTTACCTTACATGTTTGCTTTAGAATTCAAGTGAGATAGTATATGTAAAATGCTTTGCAAATCTGAAAGTACTATCAACATGTAGCCATTACTATTGTTATTTATAATTCTCTAACTAAAACTGTAAAATACACATGACAATACCTACTTCATCAGATTGCTGAGGAAAGCATTTGGCAAGGCTTACAGTGCTACATAAAGGTGAGTTACAATAGCAATTATTACATGAGGTCAGAATCAAATACCAGGAAATAGGGAGTTAATCCCTTTACCTAACTCCTTTTTGTGGTGTAGAGATGACCCTGCTTCTTGAAAACTGACTCTTCCAGCAGAGCACAAGCCCTGACAAGTCCTGTCCAGCTGAGAGTGGATCCCATGGCTTTCTGTATGTCTGCCATATAGCCTAACCAGGTTGGGAAAGGCACATCATTAGCTGGGCATGTGGTCATTGTGATCTGCACAGTTGGTGCAGATTTACCCTTGGTGGAATCCCAGATCCTTATATTATTAACATACGGAATCCATCATAGCAGAACCAAGAGACAGGCTTCAGAAAGTAGGCATCTAGCAGGACCACCCCCTAAATGGTGGTGTCCACCTCTCTGGGCTCTTTGCCACCTCATAAAGGATTGCCCTGAGTAAGCCCAAGACTCTGGAGCATTGTTGAGGTATCTAAGGATAAAGAGTCAAAGATGTGTCCACCCTTCGGGTGGCTGTGTCTACTCCTGTTTGGTTATATGGTGAATGTTAGATGAGACATCAATGGCTTTCAGACTTGGAGGAAATCTCAGAGGCCTTCCAGTCTATCCTGCACCTGAATCCCGATATATACTCAAATATCTACACTTCCCAGTTAAAAAATAAGTTTACTTATTTCCCCTGACCTCGCCCTCCACCCCAGCTCAGCTAACACACAGATGCTACCCCCTTGATTGTGCCCTTCCTTACCCACAAGTGTTACCTCTTCCACATCCATGAACTCTGGCCTTCCTTTATCTGAGCATAATAGTCTATTGTTCCGTTTTCCCTCTCCTTTACAATCCCTAACCCTGCTCTTTCTCCTCATTGTGACCTCTACTCTCTCTTTTCCTAGTTTTTTCTTTTTTCCTACACTGGCTAGACTCTCTTCACTTCCTTGCCTTGGACCTTTGGTGAATGAACTCTCTTCTACTGTCTTGTTCCCTGCCTCTTCAGTCCCTGCCTTGGCTTATGCCTGCTATTTACTGCCTTCCTTCCTATTCCCATGCTGCTGAATGAAGCTGGAGAAAATCATAAAGCACTGCTGACTGTGTCCACCACAGATTTCTGTTACATTATCTAACTGGACTGTCCTCGAGACAAGGCAATCCTTTTATACCTCCTTAATTGAGTCACTTCATAACACCTTTTCCAAACTTTTTCATCCCTCCTCAAACCTCCCAGGGCTCCCCTTCCCACCACCCTCTCAGCTGAGAAACTTGCCTCATATTTCACTGAAAAAAAATGAGACCACAGGCGGCTAGGTGGTGCCTTGAATAGAGCACCGGCCCTGGAATCAGGAGAACCTGAGTTCAAATCCGGCCTCAGACACTTAACACTTATTAGCCATGTGACCTTGGGCAAGTCACTTAACCCCAATTGCCCTGCCTTCCCCACTCCAAAAAAGCAAAAAAAAAAAAAAATTTGCAGCCATTTGCCAAAAGTGCCCTCTTCTTTCTTCCTTATCTCACCTCGGATGTCTTTCCCCACTATCTCTGCCTTTACCCCTGTCTCACATAAGCCATGGATCAAATTCCTGCCAAGGCAAACCCTTCAGTGTACACATATGATCCCTCTCCATCCCATCTTCTCTGGTAGATTCCCCCTCTTGTTCACTACACTCACTAGTCTTCACTCTCTCCCTTCTCCTGGCTGCTTTCCTGCTGCCTGCAAACACACCTCCATTTTCTGCCACCTTTTAAAAGCCTGTCCCTTGGTCTTCCCATCCCTGTTCACTGTGGCCCTGTATCTTCCCTTTCCTAGCTAAACTTGAAGGGACATCTTTCCTCTCAAGCTCTTCCTCATTGTTTTCAGTCTGGCTTCTGTAATGGGAATGTAAATTTGGAAGATCTTCCCTGCCCCTAGGCTAAAGTGCACCTGGAGCCTGGGGAGGGAAGCTTGTTTTTCAGTAGATACTTTTTGATTGGCCAGTGGGTCAATAAGGTTACATTCGCTGAGCCAGGAGAAGGCTATATAAGCCCTGATGTGTAGCTTTGTTTTGGGGCTCACTTTGAGAAGTGTTCTGTGATTTGATATGGATTCTGGGAAGCCGTTGTCCAGACCCCCCCCCCCTTCCCGGCTTTGAAAAACCCAGATGTTGATTTGGTATGGATGTAATGGTTGGACAGTTTGGAAAGCTGTCTACTTGATCTATTTCTGTCTTGATACTTCTGCCTGTATACTTTGAAGTTCGGGGTGCTGACCTTTTTACCCTGAACGAGGTAAATGATATATGTTTGACTGATTAAAGTAAGCTTGTTAACCCATTTTGAGTTGCTTTCCTTTAACAAAGCAGATCCAAGAACCTGTATGGGCAGCCACCCTGAGGATGCTTGGGGTGCTTGCTGCTACAGCTTCCAACCTCACCGTTCAGTTGAAACTGTTCTCTCCAAAATTACCAGTGATCTCTTAACTGCCTTGTTGTCATCCAGTATTGCCTTGAGTAACATCCTCTGCTTTCAAGCCATTATACTGAGCATTTCAAGTCAAGGGGTGATCGAAAGTTCTGTTCAGCCTGAACATCCTCTTTGGCATATGCAGGATAACTTCCAGGCCTCACTTGGCATGTTCTTTTTTCTAAGGTCCCTTCTAACACTGACATTCTTTGAATTGTGTTCTAAGGTTTCTAGCCCTAAGTGTTTGTGACTACATAACTCTGTCTCCATTTAAAGAGGTGACAAGGATAGCAGAAAATTCACTGTTTCTCCATTTCTTGGCTTAAAGAAAGGACAAGAATAGCATTAGAGGAAGAGGATCCTTAGCATTTTTGTGTTGTGCAATTTGAACTCTTCCTAATGGGGAGTTTCCTTTAGATTTTCTAGGTCCCTATTTTTTAATGATATAATTACATGTGTTTTGAGCACTAGCTAGGGAAGCACCTGATTGCTTAAAACAGGCTTTCGTGCTATGATTTAACAAACAGCTATTTGTTGGAATGTGCGTCAGGACGACCATCACTAGAATAATACTGCTCCAACCAATGTTATTTTATAATAATTGCCATTTATATAATGCTTTAAGGTCACGAGGCACGTTAGGGATATTACCCCATTTGCTAAAACCACGAGGACTAGATTATAACCATAACCGGACTCCGCTTTGTGGTAGGAAACTTCTCACTGTCAGCTTTTGTGCTCTTACTGAGATGTAGATGAGAGTGCCAGCCATCGAGGGCTAGGACTGGAGCTTACGGCTTTCCTTCCCCATTGGTTCCTTCTTAGAGTTACGATATTGCTTACCTTGTGCACCCTGCACTTAGTGTCGTGTTTTCACCTAACCAGTTGGTGTTAGGTGGGCCGTGTCTACCTAAACTTTGTATCTCCCCTAGTGTAGCCCCCCCAGGGCTCTGTACACAACAGGCTTTCAATAGTTCAATATAACCCCTGTGGGAGATGCAGCCTGGGAGCTGCTTCTGCAGGGACCCAGAAAAGAAGGTTCTTGTCACCAAAGGCCTTGGCCCTGTCAGGTGGCTTAACATCAGAAATTAACATGGTATTGTCAGTGGAAATGGCATTAGAGATCAAGTGTCACCATCTGCTTTGTGAGGGTACCCCAAGGACCAGAAGACTTCTCCATCTGGTTTGCAGGGGAAATCTTCCCTAGGTGTTATCTCCCCTATTACAATGTGAGCTCCTGGAGGTCAGGGTTGTCTGACTTTCCCATCTATATCCCTAAAATGTTGAACCTAATTAACACTTAATGCCTTACTTATTCATTCAGTGTGTTTTTGTTGAATTTTTGATATTCAGGGACTTGTACTGTGATAGAAAACACAATAGATGAGGATTTGGGAGATTAGTCGATCAGTGAATAAGCATTTATTAAGCACCTACTGTGTACCAGGCCAGTACTAGGCACTAGGGATACAAATAAAAAGAATGAAATATTCCTTACTCATAAGGTACTTACACACTACTGGGGAGACAGCAAAGACATATATAAGTATATACAAAACAAATAAAGAGAATAAATTCAGAGTAATTAAACACAAGCCAGTTGTGTTAATGCAACAAGATGGCCCAGAGACTAGGGTGGACAACCCGAATTCAAATTCTGCCTTAGCTATGCGACTCTGGGCAAGTCACTTACCCTATGTCTTCCTCAGTTTCTTCAATTGAAAAAGGAAGATCATCATAATCCTCACCTCCCAGGGTTGTTGTGAGGATCAAATGAAATAAAATCTGGAAAGCACGTTGTAAAGCCTTGACGTGCTCTATAAATGCTAGCTATTATCATTACACCTTGGGAGGGAATGTGCTGTCTGCCAGGATGAAGAAAAGCTTTGTGATTCTTGGGCTGCCTCTTGAAGAAGAAAGGGATTCTGGAAGATGGTGGCAGAGGGTGCTGCAGGTGCAGTGGACAGGCAAAGGCATGGAGATGGGAGATGACAGGAGATCATGTGAGGACCACGAAGGGCCACTTTGGCTGAATTAGGAATGGAGGAGGAGGATTCATGTATAATGAGGATATTGGTACCAGATTGTGAAGGGTTTAAAATCTAAACAGGAATTTCTGTGTTATCCTAGAAGCAATAGGAAGCCAGTGTAGTTGACAGAAGAGAGGGGTGACATGGTCAGATCTGTATTTAAGGAAGGTCATTTGGGCAGCAGTGTAGAGGGGGGACTAGAGGGAGCAGAAACTTGAAGCAGGGAGACAGGTAGGAAGCTACTGTAAGAATCCAGGTGAGAAGTAATCAGGTCTGGACTCACTTGATGCCTGAGGGGGGATAGTGAGGTGTTGTCTAGGTAGAAATGGCAAGATTAAGTTACAACTGGCCGGGTACATGGGGGAGAGTGAGAAGACAGGGCCAGTGCTGAGGTTATGGACCTGGGCAACTGGGAGGTTGGTGGTGCCTTGGACAAAAATTTCAATCAGTCTTGTCCGACTCTCCATGACCCCATTTGGGGTTTTCTTGGCAAAGATGCTGGAATGGTTTGCCATTTCCTTATCCAGCTCATTTTACATGTGAGGAAACTAAGGCAAACAAGGTTACTTGGCCAGCATCACACAGCTAGTAAGTGTCTGAGGCCAAATTTGAACTCTGGAAGATGAGTCTTCCTGACTCCACGCCCAGAGCTCTAGTCACTGTACTGTCTTGCTGCCTTTTAACAGAAATAGAAACTTCTTAAAAGAGGAGGGTTTAGGGAGTGGGAAGAGTTAATAATTATAATCAAATAATGAATTATGTTTTGGCCATGTAGAGTTTGAGGTGCCTGTGGGACATTCAGTTTGAAATATCCAATAAATAATTGGTCATGTGGTCCTAATCTCAGAGGAGAGACTGAGGGTATATATATGTAGAGATTTGGGAGTCACAGGGATGCATAGGGATGCCAGTTACACCCATGGGAGCTGATAAGGTAAATGAGAGAGGGAAGAAAGAAGAGAAAAGAGCC
>NW_027185593.1:3812157-3878260 GCF_028583685.1 Petaurus breviceps papuanus | reverse complement strand
GGTCAGGAAGGAAGGGGAATGAGAAAAGGCCAACAAATTGTCGACTATTTGTTGTATTGTCGGTAGTATTTCGGTGACCTTACTTCAAATGTTTTGTCATCTATTCCCTTTAGAGGTCACATATTTGTACTAATGACATTTCTAGGCTTTTAAAAGGCCTGCTCAGTAAGCATCAGAGATACTTCACCACATAGTCCAAACCAAAACAATATCAAGAGCTCAATATTGAGGTCAGAATCACAGCATTTTAGAATTGGGAGAGACCTCAAAGACCATCTATCTAACCCATCCTCCTAAAAAGAATCCCTGTTATGTTCTTTTGAATTAAACAATTTATTTTTTCTTTCTTTCCTTTTCCTTCTCCTTCTTTAAGGAAGTTTGAGAAAAAATCAACAAAAAGGAAGAGAAAGCCTCACCAGACTTGCATCAGCCTTAAAGTGTCTCCCAGAGATCTTTGTAAGTTGTCCCCAGGTAAGGAGTTAATTATTGGAGCCCCTAAAACAAGAGAGGCCTGACCACAGCTTGATCCAGATAGAGAATGATAGGTGTTCAGTGCATCAAAACTCAGTGTCTCGGAACTATAAGAAACCTTGAAATATAGACCATAGATTGTTGGGATGGGAAAGGACCTGAGACCAGAGGAAAATACAATGTCGTAGTTGAAGAGGACCTTTGAGATCTTTGGACAATGAGAGGACTGCACTATGCAGGGAAGAAAACCCTTCTTTCTTCTCCCTTCCAGAGGGAGAGTTTGGGTTTTTTTTTTTTTTAACTTGGCATCAAAGAGAGGTGCCCTTGATCTCTGAGCTGCTTTTCTCAAGGACTTAGTATAAGGTAATGAGTCAGGGACCTGAGGGTGAGGTTATTGAGTGATGAGGAAGCTCACAGCTCACACTTACTTTTGCAGTTCTTTAATTTCACTTAAAATCTTATCAAAACCGGATGCCAGCAGTCTGTGCCAGGCAGCTCGGGCAGAGTCATCTGCAAAGAACATGTTTGGAGTCATTTCTATCTGTTCATTTCTCAGAACAGCTTATTAAAATGTATAGTTATCTTCCCCCAACAGATCAAGGCTGTGATAACGTCATTAATGAGCACCTTTTCTCATAAACAAAATGAACAAACCTCCCAGGTAGAGGAGGCCGTTTAACTTAGGGTGCGTTGTTCAGAAGGAGGGATGAGGATTCCAAGTGGTGCTTGTTGATGGGCTGCCTGTGGCACTGCTGGCCAGCATCTATGTCATGCTTTAAGGTTTGTCTTAACTCTTTTTGATCCCCACAACAGCCCTGGGAGGTGGCAGCTAATATTATCCCCATTTTACAGAAGAGGAAATTGAGGCACATGGCATTGAAGTGACTTGCCCGTGGTCACACAACCTCTAAGTGTCTGAGGCAGGATTCAAACCCAGGTCTTCCTGCCTCTGATCCCAGCCTCTATCCACTATGATACCTCACTGGCAGAAGTGATAAATTCAGAATTTTTAAGATTGCTGTGGCTTGGAAGAAGTTGCTGGTAATGGGACATTGTTGGACCTGGAAGGGACCTTAGCACATAGGACATCAAACATCAGAGTGGGAATGAGCTGGGGCCATCTCCTGGGTTCCGTAGCCTCATTTTGCAGATGAGGAAGTGGAGGTCCAGAGGCAGGAAAGGAGGACCCCACAGGTATACACAGAGCCTGAGCTGCAGCCAGGGCTGAGTCTGCCAAGACATTAAGAGCTCAGAGGCCCCCTGGGCACAGGCCCTTCCTCCACTTAGGTGAACCACTGCCCCTCCGTCCTTTCTCAGGCTGTGCCCTTGTGGTCCAGGACATTCCCACAAGCTTCCCCAGAGGATCTGCCCACAGCACCAGAGGCCTTCCCTCCTCAGGCTCATTTAATCCCCCAGAGATCCTAGTGCAGGTCTGGGGCGAGGTATCAGCCATCCTTCCCTCTGCCCATAGGGCCCACACAGGCCCTTTCTCCTTTTCTGATCCTAAGCATCCTCAACAAAGTCACTGACATCACTCCTGGCATGCAGCTCATCATTGGTAATACGCTGCATGCCATTGCCCTTGGATCACGTGCAGTTATGGCTCTTTGAGACACGGCATCCTGTGGTTTGCAGCCATATGGCGTTACTGGAGGAATATTAGGAAGGAGCTTGTGACAGACAGCAGCCTGGGCTCATTCAGAGGTTGTGTGCATGCTGGGCCCCCTTACCTTTTATTGTCCATCTGCAGTGATTGTCCAAGAAGTACCTGCTGACAGATAAATGCAGTAGGTTGTGAGTCCAGGTGCTTGTCACTCTGGGCAAAGTGGGGAGAGAATAGCACCCCAAATCCTGCCTTGGATTGTCCAGTGCAGTGGGAGGAGTGCCAGACTTGGAGCCAGGCAGGATCAGGTGTTTTTGCTTTTTTGGGGGGGTGAGGGGAGTGGCAGGGCAATGGGGGTTAAGTGACTTGCCCAAGGTCACACAGCTAGTAAGTGTCTGAGGCCAGATTTGAACTCAGGTATTCCTGACTCCAAGGCCAGTACTCTATTCACTGTGCCACCTAGCCGCCCCCAGGATCAGTTTTGAATCCCATCTTTGTTGCATACTACCTGGATGACCATGGGCAAGTCACCCAGCCTCACTGAGCCTCAGTTTCCTCCTCTGTAAAATGGGGATAATAAAACATGTAATAATTATACTTCACACAGTTGTAAAAAATGCATGTGATACTGTTTCTAATTTCCCTTTCTGAATTTTAAAGAACTATATAAATGTTCCATGTGTGTGCATTTTAGTGTTTCAGCTTTGTAACTTTTGAGTTTTTGTGACAAAATAATTTGTAGATTTCAATTTTGCTCCCAATAGGCTGATGCTCCTATCTCACTAAGTGACAGCTGCCCCAAGTTAGCTGAGATGCCCATAATTCCACAAGGAGGCCCAGACACTGCCAGGACTCAAGGCACTGAAATATTTGGACTTTATGTTGATAGAGCACAGTATACAGAAATATGTTGTACTTACAGTGTTTTGAAGAGAGAACATGCTGTTGTTTAGTAAATTAGTACCTTCTGGGGAAAATATATTCAACTCTAGCTACCAGAAACTCTAGAAAAAAAGCAATGGTCTTTTCTTTTAGGGTTTCTGTTTCTTAAATGGTTGCAGATACAAGCTAACTTTGGTGACTTCCTCCGGGAAAATGTCCATAGAAAGGCCAAGCCTCAGCCCTTTAAAATCATCTAGTCCAAACTACTCATTTCATAGATAGGAAAACTGAGGCCTAGAGAGTCCAAGTATTAAAGAAGCCTTGAAGGGCACTTAGAAATCTTCCAGTCCAGCCTCCTCCCTTTACAGATGGAGATCCTGAGGCTCAGAGATGTTTAGTGATTTGCCCAAGGTCACATCAGGAATTCGTCATTAGTGGAAGGTATTTTTAAGATGCTTTGAAATGAGAACTCTGTGCACTTTGACACATGGATGGGCAGGTTTGTCCAGTTCCTCTGTGGCTTCTGAGAGAGTCACGGTATGCTCCCTGGTTCCCTTTTTTTTTTTAACAGTGAGAGCTTTAGTGAACCATCTCCCACATATATACCCCTCTCGCTTCAGCAGAATAGCCTTAGAGTTGACCAGATCATCAAAAAGTACTCTGACATCGCACTGGTCTCTCCAAACACTGTCTTCACATGGGACAGAGAGCCAGAGGGCCAACACTCTCATTGTCTGTGGTTCACCAGACTCCCAATTACTTCCCCCATTGTTGATGCCTGAAATCCCCCCATCAGAACAGCTTTCCTGGGCTACAAATAGTTCATCACTATGCACTCTTAAACTGTTTTGAGTCAGATGAGATCATGGGAATGGGGTTGACATCATGAACTCCAAGGGGTCTCCACCAGCAAGGGAAGAGGGTAGGAAGGAGAAGCCAAAGAATAGAGAAACTGAAGTTCCCAAAGATAAGACAGTTGTTTGGAGCTCCTTCTGCTTCTCCCAGTCCAGTCTGGCAGATTCTGGGTTTCTGCTTCGTATGTAACTAGTGTGTGTAACTGTGGAGAGCAGGGAGGTGTTTCTTTGAGACAGGAGCATCACTCCCTGTTATCTCACTTGGGAGGAATGGTGTCAGAGTTAGGGACTCACAGTGGGGTTAGCCTAGAAGGGACTTTAAAATGGATCCTTTAGTTTGTCATCTGCTCTGTACTCTCACCATACTTTAAGGGTTCCCCCGATCTACCTGCTCAGAATGCACGTTCATTCAGTCATGTATTAGATGCCCCCTATAAATAAATCACTGTGTATGTGTATATATATATATATATATATATATATATATGTAAATAATATAAATCACCCTACATAGAAATCTCCCTCACTCCATAGTGATGAAGAGAGCAATGAGTCTGTGAAGACAGGCCCTGTTCTCAAGGAGTTTGCCTTCTAGAAAGGAGGGGAAAACATGCATAGAGGAAAATGTGATTCAGACAAGAATCTGGTAACTGGGGACTATAATCTGGTAAATGGGGACTATAAAGGGCTTTGAAACCACAGGAGGGAGAGATCCCAGTGAGGAATCCGGGAAGGCATCATGGAGGTGGGGGGTCTCAAGCAGGCCTTTGCAGGATGGATGGGCTCAGTATCATTGTGGGGCAGGTTGTTCCAAGGCATACATAGGCACAGCCTTAGCAAAGATGTAGAGGGGGAAAGCTCAGGATGGAAATCCATCTGGCCATGTGCTATATGTTGGCAGCTGTAGCCAGAGGACCACCTGGTCTGCTTTCTAGCCCAGCTCTGTGTCTCCCTTTACATATGGAAGAGTAAGGCAGGAATCCTGGACTATTCTGCTTGCAGAGTACATTCCAACCAGGCCCTTGGGTCTCAGAACTGCCCTCACCCTGCCAGCAATTTGGCTCTGTCGTGCTGATAGAATTTGTCTTCTGTGTCCAATGTGGCCCAGGAATTTTGATTACTTGTATCTATCTTCAGACATCATCAGCCAGTGACCCCCACTGTGGGATCATATGCTTCAAGGATGTCGGTACAAGTTGTCAATTCCAGCCCGGTGGGGTTTCTTTTCCCTGTTTTATCTCCCTAGAAGGAAGTTGTAGGCAAATAGTTGTTATGGAGACAGCAGTTCATTTGGAAGGAAAGCTTTAAATCTGAGAGTGAAGGGATGAGATTGTTGCACTTAATTTTGGAATCAATCAGTGAGCAGATATTAACCGAAGGCCATCATCCCCTGTATTCTGTGCCAAGCAGGAGGGAAGATGATGAGTTCTGGATGACCCTCAGCTCATTTTTGGTAGTAGCTGTCGCCAACTCTGAATTTCTGAAATGCAATCCTTTGAATTACCTCCATCTAATGCAGCATACAGGTATTAACCACCTCCTGACCCCCTGGTTCTGAGAATTATCAAAGAGCAAGCCCTCTCAAAGGAGCCATCAGTCCTTGTCCTGAGGCCAAGCTCAGGCAAGATGAGATTTGACCTAGACTGGCAAACCCCAGGACCTTTGGGTGCAAGGTGATGAGTTGGGGGAGCCCATTTTTAAGATGCTCTCTTTTTTTTTTTTTTTTTTAGCAGGGATTGCATGTGCCTTAGAGAGGGAAGTCACAGCATTTAACTTAATTCAGCAGGTATTTATTTACTTAGCATCCACTACCTCCAAGGTGCTCTGCCAGCTATTGGGAATAGAAAGGCCTATAATGAATGAGTCATCTGCCCTCAGGGAACTTCTGTTCCACTGGGAGATACCATGAGTACCTGAAGAAGTAAATAAATAGCAATACCAGGTTTCTAGGGGGAGAAAGCTTTAATAACTGGGAAAATGAGGACAGCACCTGAGCTGGGCTTTGAATAGAGCTAAGGATTGTGCAAGGTAGAGTGAGGAGGGAGTGTCCCAGTGATTGAGATATCTTGAAGCAATGACTTGCTAATTAAGGACCTTTCAATTTACCTAGCATTCTTCAGATTGAAAACTTAGAATATCAGAGCTAGTCCCCACCTTAGAAATCAATATTCTCTGGAAATTAAGAGGATGCCCATCAATTGGGGAATGGCTGGACAAGTTGTGGTATATGAATGTAATGGAAGACTATTGTGCTATAAGAAATGATGAGTAGTCAGATTTCAGAAAAACTTAAACGATTAGTGAAGTGAGCAGAACCAGGATGATGTTGTACACAGTAACAGCAACACTGTGTGATGGTCACTATGGTTGACTAAGCTCTTCTCAGCAATACAGTGATCCAAGACAATTCAGAAAGACTCACAATGGAAAATGGTATCCACATCCAGAGAAAGAACTATGGAGTCTGAATGCAGATGGAAGCATTCTATTTTCACTTTTTTTTTTTTGTCGTGGCTTTTCCCTTTTGTTCTGTTTCTTCTTTAATAACATGACTAACGTGGAAATACATTTACATGATTGTGTATGTATATTCTATATCATTGCTTGGGGGTGGGGAGGCAGTAAAGGAGAAAAAATGTGAAATTCAAAATCTTAGAAAAAACGAATGTTGGAAACTATCATTACATGTAATTGGAAAAAGTAAAATACTATTTACCAAAAAAAAAAAAAAAAAAGAAAATTAAGTCAAGAAAAAAAGATAGATCAATATTCTCATTTTACAGAGAAGGAAATTGAGACTCAGAGGGATCAAGTGGTGACAAATCACCAGAAAGTGCTCTGGCATCTGATGGGTTTCTCTAAACATTGTCTTCACGCAGGACACCATAGGGCTGAGATTGTCATTGTCTGTGAGTCACTAGGCTCCCAATGACTGATGCCTGAAATCCCACCATTAGAGCAGCTTTCCTACACCGACAAGCCATTAGCAAAATGCAAATCACTTCCCTCAGTACTAGTAACCTGTTTTGAATCAGATCCATTCTTGAAAGGAAGGCTTGTTAGTGGTAAGGGGGTTGAGATCCTGAGCCCAAAGGAATCTCTGAGTGAGGGAGGAGGGTGAGAAGAAGAGACCAAAGGATAGGGAGTCTGGTGCCACAAAATCAAACAGTTGTTTGGGGCTCGCTCTGGCTCTCTGAGTTCCATCTGGTGAGTTCCCAACTATAACCCTTGCCTCTTGATTTTCAGTCTAGACTTAGCATGTCATGAATGAATACTTGAATTATATGTGCAATTATGATCAATTACAAAAAGTCATGTTGAAAAGTATCCCTTGGTTCCTCCTTCCTCTTGTTTTTTGCCATAGACATCTGCCTGTGTTTCCTGTGTGCAGGAAGCTCATTTCTTCCAGGCAAAGGACACCAAAACACCCTGCTGGCATTCTTGTAACTCGGAAGAATCACCAACATGGCACAGAGAGCCAGGCTTCTGAGGGCAGGGAACCAAATTCCCTCCCATGGTCCAGCCTTCCAGTATCAATGTGAAAGAGAGATCAGGCTGTGATCTCCCTCAGTGAAACACATCCTGGGCCAAGGTCCTCCTGCTTCAGGTCTGAGGTCAGGAAACTAATAGAATGATAGTAAAAATACCTTACATTTGAACGTAAGCACTTTCCAAAGTGCTCTACACACATCATTCCTTATGCTCCTCACAGCTTCAGGCACCTGTGATTTCCTAGACTGCTTATCTAGAGTGTTAATATCTATAAATCATTTTACAAATTATCTCATTTTATCCTCAACCACATTAAGAGGCAGATGCTATTTTTATCCCCATTTTTCAGATGAGAAAACTGAGGCAGAGATTTTGTGTTGTACCAAGCTCATACAGCTAAGAAATATCTGAGGCCAGATTTGAACCCAGATCCTCCTGACCCCAGGCCCTCTATATGACCAGCTGCCACCTAGATGTGGGTCCTTCCTCTACTGGTGCCTGTCACCGTGTGGTAAATGGAAAGAGCAGCGAACTTGTAGTCACAGGACATGGGTCCAGATTCTGGCTCTCCCACTGACAACCCTCAAGTCACTTTATCTCTCTGGGTCTCAGTTTCCTCTGATTCCATGACTGCTTCTGATTCTTAATAGATAATCTTTGGGAACTGCTGAGGATGAGAAATCATGCCCCAGGTAATGGGCCATTGGAGATGCTGGAGAGCCATGGGGTCATCACCTCCATAGCAGGATAAAGTATTAAGAAGTGGAAGAAGCTCACAGTGTCACAGCATTGGGGGTGGGGGCAGGTCACTGTTGGAGGGTGGCTCGTCCAAGTGCCTCCTTCTGCTGATGAGGAAACTGAGGCTGGAGAGGCTATGTGATTTTCCTTGAGGTTACACAAGTGCCCCAATCCGGCATATTTTGCTGTACACCACCATCCCCTCTCTCTATAATAGAATAGCATCTACCTCCCCATCATCCCTCTCCCCTGAACTCTTTATCACAGTAGCTTCTTGACTTATCTCCTTGCCCCAGCAGCCCTTCCTCTCTGTCCTCCACATAACTACAAAGCTGGTCTTCCTCAAGTCCAGGGCTGGCCATGTCACTCCCCTGCTCAGGAAGTCCCTCTTGCCTGTGGGATAAAATTCAAACTCCTCATTTGTTCAATCCTGGATGAGGCTGACACTAATGTATTCTTCCAGTCTGATTCCACATCACTTTCCATCTACAGTACACCTCAGCTAGATGGACCCATTTGTTCTCCGTATGTGACATTACAGCTCCCATCACCATGCCTTTGCACAGGCTGCCCCCTCCCACCTGAAATGCACCCTTCCCCCTAATCCCCCAAAAGCACCTTGTGTATTTTGTGTTTACTTGTCTGTCTGCTCCTTTCCTTCCATTAGAATATAAGGTCTCTGAAGGCAGGGCCTGTTTCCTTTTTGCCTTTTGTACTCCAGAACCTAGCTCACTGCCTAGCGCTTACTCTGAATTCTTATTAAAATGAGAAATGGCTTGAGCAAGATCACAAAGCTGCCAGCAAGTATTGAAGCTGGAATTCAAACTCAAAAATTCGAATTCACAAATTCAAACTTCAGAGTCCTAAGTGTGGTATAGTTTCATCAGCCTGTAGAAGACAAAGGGAATGTACATGGTTAGACACCCTGTCCAGTGCTTGGATTCTTTTTGTCGTTACAGCTCCATTAAGAAAATAGCCTCTTTTTTTTCCCCATCCAAAGAAAAATATATGCCTGGGCCTTTTTGACTGTTTGCCAGAACTGTGTTTTGACTGGATGAGGGTGTGTGAGTCAGACGTCAGTTTCAGACATACCCTACGTGCGGGACCAAAGGAACTCAGGCCAGGCCCATGTGATGCAATACGGGTGCACTCAATTACCCCACCTCCACCCTAGCCCTGCCCCCCACCTTCCTTTGCAACCTGGCCAAAATTAATCCTTAGCAAGATTAAACTGGTTTTGGCATAGAGTCTGCTTATGTACATTCTAAATTAACATGAAATGCTCAAGGGAAATGTTTTAATGATGGGAATCAGGGGCTCAATTACATTTCCATGGAAAATTAGCCATACTGGTACAGTTAAGGGGAAGACACTGAATTGTCCCTTGCCTTCTTATGGGTCTTAGTTGCTCTGAAATGTTCTTATGGGGTTGGGGTGGGAGGGTTGATAGTCTGAGAATAGGATAGAGACTCTATTTCACTGAGAATTAGTTGGTAATAAAAATTATTCGAGGCCTCCACAAGAGAAAGCTGGGGCTGAGAGCCAGAATTCTGGGGAAAGGAATGAAGGGCAACATAGAATCATGGAATGTCAAAGTTTGAAGGGCCCTTAAGGCATAGAATATAGAATTGCAGACTTGGGAGGGATTTTAAGTCAGATCTGGAAGGGACCTTAGAGCATGTCAGAAATAGAAGGGACCTTGGGACACAGACCCCACAATAGATGGTGGAAAGGATCTTAGAATATAGACTATCAGAGCCTTTAAGGAGGGCCCTTACAAATCATCTAGGCCAAGTCCTTAATTTTACACAATGAAAAACTGGATCCCAGAGAGGTGACATAATGTGTCCAAGACCCCACAGTGAGCTCCCTGTCTCTTAGCTTCCAGTCTTTCTACTATATTACATTGTCCTAGGTATTAGATAAACAACATAAGACAGTAGGGGGTGAAGAGTGGGCAGTCCTATAAAGGTTCGTTAATTCGGTCTCTACCGATTCCAAGTTTGTGGGGATTCATGTAGGGGCTGAGCTTCGGTTTCTCTCTGACCTCCCTGGAGAAATGCCTTCATAGGTGTGGCTTCAAGATTTCAGGAGGAATGTTTAAACTCCTTTGGAGCCCAAGCTGTTTTTAAGGAGCCCCTCAGTATTTCATAGGTACCCATCAGGTGGTTGGTAAGCTCGTCACAAGTTACTCCCACTTCAGTGGGTCTGTGATCTTGTCACCTTGCTGCCCTTGATGGCGTTGCTGCCAGCCCATCTCTGACCACTCGTGCTGCTTCACACTGGTCTGTGTCTTCCAGACAGAGGCCCCACAGCAGGCTGGCAACTTTACTCTTGATCTTTGGGGATCAGTTATGTGGGAACCCCTGCAGCATTCAGGCTGTTCACCTCTTGTCACTTCTCCAGCTCTCCATTTCTGGTTATCTAGCACGAAGTCATTTTGTGTGCACAACTTAAAACTGGTGAGATTCTGTCTCTCGCTGATGCCGTGGGGATCTTCATTGTCCTCTGTTCTTTCAGTTTCCTAGAGATCAGGACATTCTTTTGATGTGCAAGTGTATAGTATCATCAGAGGAACACAGAAGTGAGAGGAAGCTGAGATTTTACCAAAGAAAAATGGCAAACTGCTAACAAGAGAAGTCAGAAAGTCTTTATGGAGTACCTACACAGTACCAGGCACTGTGCTCATTTGGGGAATGTAAAGAACGGTAAAAGACAGTCCCTGCCCTCATGGAGCTCACAGTCTAACAGGAGGTAACATGCCAACAACCTGATACAAACCAGAAAGATACAGGATAACTTGGGGGCAATCTCAGAGAGAGGACATTAGTATTAAGGGGGACTGGGAAAGGCTTGTTGTAGAAGTTGGGATTTTACTGGAGACTGAAAGAAACTAGGAGACAGAGATAAGGAGGGAGAGAGTTCTGGGGGGGGGGGGGGCAGCCAGTGAAACTAAGTCTCCCTCAATAGTTAATAGCTGCTGCTGCTGTTGCTGTTGGTCCTTAGTTCTAGAAGAGGACCATGACATCAAGAAGATGATGCCATGACTTGCAAGTGAATTGGATTTGAGTGAGAGAGGGCTGTGCAAGGTCACCAGCTTCACTTTCTCCTCCAGAGCCATCTGGGTCCAGTGGCCAGATATAGATCAGGATGACTGGACATGGCCCTGGATGTAGTGGGAGACCCTGGCCTTTTTAAGCTAAGGTCTTTGTGAGTTCTCACTTTGACCAAGGCAATGCCCATTCAGTGATTAAGGCTAGGTGAGAAATGAGCCAAAGAATGGCATCTTTTACCTAATCCAAAAAAAAAAAAGTCAATCTAGGAGAGGAAGACCCTTCGGGTTTCTGGCCAAAACAGAAACAATTTCTGTGTGCATTTACTCTGAGCCGTCAAGGCCCAAACAATAACCACTAAGTGGGGCTTGGCCTGGGACCTATTGTTGGCCAATCAGTGAGAGCCAGAGTAAACTGGGTTTAAAGCATGGTCTTTAAGAAAGAAATCTAATCCCAAGATATCTTGGGGTTTCAGCGATCAGAATTTACATTCTTGGGCAGAGCACCCCCAGGTAAGGTATGATTCCCTATGAGGACAGAGAGAGAGGGAGGAAAGGAAGGGAAGGGGAAGAAGAAGGAAAGGAAAGAAGAGGGAAAAGGAAGAAGCATCCAGTTGGGACCCCAGTGGGGCAGCTTGACTACTCACAGGTCGTTGTTTGTCCTTTGTCCTCTAAGAGGACCATGACATCAGGAAGGTGATGCCATGACATGCAAGTGATTTAGATTTAAGTGAGGGAGGGCTGTGCTAAGTCACCAGCCTCACTTTCTTCTTCTGAGTCGAGATCAGAAGGACTGGAGATCGCCCCACAGATAATAGCTTCCAGCATTTTGATTGGGTCGCAAATGTGGATCGAATGAACCTCAAAGGAGGAGAGATTACTGAGTGATAGAAGGAAAGTCCAGAAGTGGCCATGGGCAGGGAAGAGTATTCCAATTCCTTCAGCCTGACCAGGAAGTTGAGAGGTATGGGTGAAAATGCTACCTGTGCGGGGAAAGGTTGCCCAGGAAAGCTATCATTAGAAGGGAGCCAGGCCAAGGTGACTGACTGCAAGAGGAGGAAAGAAGTAAGAAAGGGAAAGTAGGGATGGCCAGGTAGCACAGCGAGTAAGAGCACCGGCTCCAGTGTCGGGATGACCCGGGGATTGAATCCGGGCTCAGATACTTAGCACCACACCCAGAAATAACTGGCTGTGTAACCTTGAGCAAGTCACTTAACCCCGATTGCTTTAAAAAAAAAAGAAAGGGAAAGTACAAGCTGAAAGCAAATCTGTTACCTATGGTGCAGGCATTCCAAAGAGCATTGTGGAAAGGGTGGTTAGTTTTTGGGCTCGACTTTGGGAGAGTTTGGGTGAGGGGGTAGGAATAAAAGAGCAGTCAGTGGGGATGGAAAATGGGGTTTGAGAATCACTGTAATGGGGAGGGCAAAACAAGTTCAGGTAGGTTATCATGATTCCTGTGGGTTTGGCCTCAGCTGGAAAGCTAAGGAAAGGGGGTGCCCATGAGGGTGCAGGGTTAGGCAGAGCAACTGGTAGAGGTTGGGGGAGTTGTAGGAAGCTGACAGAGGCATTGGGAGCAGGTGGGATGGGATGGCTGTCCCAGGAAAGCCAGGGAAAATGTGAAAACAACATAGGAAAAATTGCTTCCAATATTTAATGAGATGTGCAAATCAAAATTACTCTGATGTTTTCACCTCATACCAACAAATTGGCAGTGACAAAAATTGGTAATAGTCAGTGCTAGAGGGGTTGTGGAAAGACAGGCTCATTAACATGGTAGAACTGGGGATTGTTGCAGCCATTATGGAAAGTGACTTGTAATCATGCTAAGAAAGTGACCAACATTTCTACGCTTTTGACCTAGAAATGCCACTCTGAAGAATGTATCTCAGTGAGATCAAAGAAAGGTTCTCCATCTACCAGAATATTTCTAGTGGTACTTTTTGTAGTAGTAGAGAACTGGAAACAAATTTGATGCCCCTTGATTTTGGAATGCCTAAATAAATTGTGGGACATGAGTGAAGTGGGATGTTATTATCCTATGAGAAAAATACAGGGAGGCATGGGAAGATGTATAAATTGATTATTAAAGCATGTAAATAGAATGAAAAACAAGAAATCAAAACTGAATACTTGTAGTTTGGTCCTGAAGAATGCCTCTCCCTTTGCAGAGGTAGTCTAGGAAGATGTAATACTGTGCACACTAGCAGTTGGCCCAGGTGTTAGTTTGGGGGGAGTATTTTTGTTACTTTTTTTCTACTTTATTATTTTTCTTTTATAAAAGATGACTGAGTTGGGGAAAGAAGATGGATCAGTATTAGAAATGAATGTGATATAAAAACAAACATTATAAAATATTTTTAAAAAACAGAAAATTTGAAAACCAACATTAACAAGTGCACAATTAGTTTGCAGATGTGGCATGTTCAGTTGTTTTCAGTTTTGGTGAACTCTTTTGTGACCCCTTTTGGGGTTTTCTTCTCAAAAATAATAGAATGGTTTACATTTCCTTATCCATTCCTTTTACAGATAAAGAAACTGAGGCCGTAGGGTTAAGTGACTTGCATACAGCTAGGAAGGATCTGAGGCCAGATTTGAACTCAGGAAGATGACTTTTCCTGACTCCAGGCCCAGCATTCTATGTGCCATTATGGCTCCACTTCACTGTTTTGTACCCATTAAATTCTTGCTATGTCTCAAAACGTTAAAAAAGAAAGTGGAGGGAGGAGAAAAAAAAAAGCATTTCAGGGAGAAGTCTAGGGTTGAAAGTGCAGCATAATTTCCCAAATGCAGTCTAGCCTGCTGGCTTCCTCCTGCTGAATCCTGGGCCCAGCTCCCTGTCCTGCAGTATCTGTCCAAGTGAGGTGTGCTGCTGGACTAGTTCACTGGTCTACCCGTCCAGCTGTCACCGGCAGCATGATAGGTAGCATTCATCTGCTTAGTTTGATCTCTGTGAATGGTTGGGCTGAGCTCTTCAGAATGATTCTGGCATCTCAGTTAGGAGGCTCAGCAGTCATGCTTCATTGTTCATTAAATCGATGAGAGAGGGAATGGCTACTAAGCAACACTTCTAGATTGGATGTAATGATTACTTGAAAGTACTAACTACATTTCTAAAAGGAATATTTTATAATTTATCTTCCCACTAACTTAGATTGGCCTTCTTTTCAATTAGTTTACCAAGTTAATTCAATTTAGTAGAATCTGGCTGGAATAAGATTATATTAAGGAAATAAAAGATTTAGGAAATTTAATTCCTTTATAGTATAGGTTGAGTCCAAACTTCACAGAATAAATCCCCTTAATAAAAAAAAAAAAGGATTTGTTCTGTAAAACTTGGACTTAGTCAAAAGGTTGCACCCAAGGACCTTGGAGGCCATATGTGGTTCCCCACCCCTAGTGTAGGCCCTTAGAACAAAATAATAAGCCCAAGTGAAAGGGTGCCTAGGTGTACAGGTAGAGGTAATTCAGAAGTGAACAGGCCAGAGTATTTGTTTACCTCTGCTGAGGAGAGAGGGTCAGGGCTTTGGATTGAAAAGAACCTGCATTTTAGTGACTGTCTCCATTTAAAAGGAGTCAGAGCTAGAAAGTACCTATGAAAGGGCTAAAACTAGGCTAGACCAACTAGAGTTTCGCCTCAGGCTTGTCTGAATTTAAAGGGAATTGGCCTCTAAGTGTGGGGAGGGCAGCATGAAAGGGTAGGACCATTCCTGGCTCCTACACCCACCAGTATTTCATGGCATATGAGTGTTTAATAACTGCTCTGTCTGTCTCTTTCTGACTGTCTACTAGCTAGGTAGTTATTTCTCCATGAAGAACATTCATCAGCATTCCCTCTACCAAGGTTTAGGGAAGTTGAGTCAGTCCTCCTCCCTTCTTCTTGAACCCAGTGCTTCCCACCTGAATCAAGGCCTCAATCTTTGGCTTCTTCCACCAATCAGTGGATTTATGAGCAAGTCCTTGCCCAGTGGGGTCTCAGTTTAGGGTCTAGCCCCCCAAAGAGGAGCCATGGAGTACTGGCACTCTGGAGCTGACCACTGTGGGTAAGGTGGTCATCAGGACTCCATTGCCATAAACTCCCAACCCCTTTTGGCAAAACATTCCCAAGAGTTGGGGGAGATGAATGGGAAGTATTCAGATGGTCCAGAGTGATGCTCTCCCTTCTGCCTCACCCTCCCTGATACACAGTAGGGGTGATGGGGACAAGTGACTACTTACACCTGAGATTGGGTAGATGAGCTGCTGCTCTCACAGCCTTCATGACTTGGTAGAGGGTTCCAGCCTTTCATCCCCTGGGCACTTTACCCACAAGCACTGTGAAGAGGGAGAGATAGGTACCTGGGGGACTGCCCCTGCCACATTTCTAGCCTTCTTATACCTTATTCCCCACCACACACTCTTGGATTCAGTGACACTGGCTTCTTGGCACTTTGATAAACCCCACTCCATCTCTCATTTCAGAGCATTTTTTCTGGCTGTCCCCCATGCCTGGACTTCTCTCCCTCCTCACCTCTGCCTCCTGCTTTCCTACCTAAAATCTCATCTTCTACTTGAACCTTTTCTTACCCCCTCTTACCTCTCATACCTTCCCTTTATCTTCTCTATGTATCCCGTACATACATAGTTTGTTTGTACATATTTGTTTGCTCATCTCCCCCATGAGATTGAGCTCCTTGAGAGCTGGGACTTTTGTCTCCTTTTGTTTCCCACGGTGCCTGGCGCTTGATAAATGTTTATTGACTGATAGGCAGGGATGCTGCCCTTAGCTACCTGCCCCAGCAGTTCCTGAGCTAACTAGCACTTGGTATCAGATTTTCTAACTCCAAATCTTGTGCTCTCTCACTGTGCTGTACTGATTTGAAGCTGGCATGTGTGATTTTGTTTTTGTTTTGTTTTCTACCTATAAGAAAGATCGAGAATGGGGTAGAGGGGCCATAGGACCTTTCACACTAATGAAGTGTCCTGAAGAGGAGAAGAAAAGTGAGAGAAAAAACGTAAGGCTTTGACTTACAAGAATCAAGGAATACGGGTTGGCTAGGTAGCTCAGTGAATAAAACACCAGCCCTGGAGTCAGGAGGACTTGAGTTCAAATTCGACCTCAGACACTTAACACTTAACTAGCTGTGTGACCTTGGGCAAGTCACTTAACTCCAATTGCCCTGCCTTCCCCCCTCAAAAAAAAAAAAGAATCAAGGAATAGGAAAAGTGCCTCATCACTAATAATAAGAGAAGAAAAATTATGCTAACTCTGAAGCTTCACCTCACACCCATCAGCCTGGCAGAGTTGACAAAAGACCAAAATGGTAGCTATTGGAGAGGCTAAAGACTGGCACATTAACGTCCTGCTGGTGCAGACTGAGGGTAACAATGTCTGCCCCAAGCATGCAAAGACTTTCCCCTGCAGAATCGGCAGATGAGCACAAGTTGTTCCAGTGGGCGGCTCTGTGGTGGGCTTAGTGCTTGGTCAGACAGGAAAGGTGCCAGGGTCATCCCCTGCATCCCAAGCCATTGCCACTCTTGACTCCTGTCTTCTCACTGGACTTCAGTGCCTCTGGAAGAGAGAGCTCTGCCTCCCAGCAGTCCAATTTGCAAGCAAGTCAAGACAACAATGGCAAAGTCCCTGTTCTCTTCAAAAAAACGACAGAACAACAATTTGTACCCAACAAAGGTAATTATTTTTGAGTGGGCAGGGTAAAAAGGGATCTAGGACTGTTACTCTGTAAGGGCCCTTAGAACACAGAACAGGGGCAGCTAGGTGGCACAGTGAATAGAGCACCAGCCTTGGAGTCAGGAGGACCTGAGTTCAAATCCAACCTCAGACACTTAACACTTACTAGCTGTGTGACCTTGGGCAAGTCACTTAAGCCCAATTGCCCTGCCTTCCCCCCTCCAAAAAGCAAAAAAAGAACAGAATGTTTGAGATAGAAGGCGCATTAGAACAGGCTATTGGAGCTGGGGCCTCTTAGAATACTGAATGGTACATGGGAGCAAGGGACTTGAGGAATCATCTGGTCTAACTTCCTCCTTTTTTATAGATAGGAAACCAAACAGAGGCTGGAGGGTGGGGGTGGGGAGGATAACTTGCTCGATCGCACAAGTGGGGCCAAGGCAGGATTCAAACTCAAGCCTCTTTACCGTTGCTCTGCTTTTCTTTCTCCTGCTTTATGATTCCACTACAAATATTCTCCTTGTCCTCATTTTTTTCTTTATTCATAATGACCTCAGGAGTCCCGCCTTCCCTTCCTTTATTTATTTCCTTATTTAGCCTTGATTTGAAAGTAATCATTTCAGATATAGAAGGAATGGGTTGTTTGTTTTTTCTCAAGAAAAGATAGGCTATCTTATGCTTGCCGAGGGCCAGAAATTCATTCCCAAGGGTCATTGGAAATCTCATAATAACAAAGTGCAGGCCTATTTACAGCATGTCATCTGGAACAGTTTTCCCTCTCCTCCCTCCTGCCTCTCTCTTCCATGGCTAACTAGAGAAAGGAAGTTCTGATTTCTGTCCTCTTTACCTGCTTAATTCCCTACCACTTCCTGGGCCCAAGCCTGGAAGATCCCGGCTTTTCAGACTGGAGGCATCTAACCACTGCATCAGCTTGAGGGAAAATGGGAAGAGATTCCTGCTCCCTGCCACAGCCTAGGAAGTAGGCCGAGCTGACTGCTAATGTTTTCTTGTAGGCGCATAGAGCACATTAGAGCTGGACATGACCTTGTGTAGCAGCAAGCACCCCAAGCGTCCTCAGGGTTTGCCGCCAGCACAGGTTCTTGGATCTGCTTTGATAAAGGAAAGCAACTCAAAATGGGTTAACAAGCTTACTTTAATCAGTCAGACATATATCGTTTACCTTGTTCAGGGGAAAAAGGTCAGCACCCCGAACTTCAAAGTATACAGGCAGAATTATCAAGACAGAAACAGATCAAGTAGACAGATTTCCAAACTGTCCAACCATTACATCCATACCCAGTCAACATCTGGGTTTCCACATCTGGGTTTTTCAAAGCTGGGGGGGCCCTGGACAATGGCTTCCCAGAACACAGATCAAATCACAGAACACTTCTCAAAGTGAGCCCCCAAAACAAAGCCTCACATCAGGGCTTATATAGCCTTCTCCTGGCTCAGAGAATGTAATAACCTTATTGACTCACTGGCCAATCAAAAAGTATCTACTGAAAAACAAGCCTCCCACCCCAGGCTTCAGGTGCACTTTAGCCTAGGGGCAGGGAAGATCTTCCAAATTTGCATTCCCATTACACCTTGGGAAATAGAATATTAGTGCTAGAAGAAGCCTTAGAAAAGAAAATGTTAGTATTGGAAGAGACCTAAGAGATCATTTAGAGATCATGGCACGTTGGCTGAGTCTTAATTTGGGATCCCTGGACTTGTTTTCATATGTGTGTGTGTGTGTGTGTGTGTGTGTGTACACAAAGATGTGCAAAGATGACAAAAGACAAAAATGGCAGATATTGGAAAAGCTAAAGACTGGCACATTAATGCCCTATTAGTGCATCTGTGAATTGGCTCAACCATTCTGGAGAGCAAATTAAAATTACATTGGAAAAGTTATAAGACTATACCTATGCAGCAATACAAGGCATATACACACAATACATGTATACACACATACATATATACATGTATTTCTATGTGTGTATGTATACACACAGACGATATATGTATATATATGCACACACATACACACAGATGTGTGGATGGATATGTTATAATTGGCTTTTTCTGTAATTTATGTTTTTTATTCATTTTATCCATTTAAAAACCTCATTCTGATGGTCTGTAGGTTTCACCAGAGAGGTCTGTGACACACAGACTAGTTCAGCCCTGCTCTAGTCCATTGCAGCTTAGAGAGAAGTGAGCTGCCCTGGGTCACTTTATCTCCTCTGATTCAAGGAGCTTAAATCAGAGCCAGCTCCCAGACCCAGCCAGAGAATTAGAGGCTAACTCTCTGGAACTTTATGGCTCTAATAATACTTGGCTTTAGGACAGGTCTCAGAGGTCAGAGGTGTCAAACTCCAAGAGAAAAGGGGGCCATTAAAATGTAGGTGAGGATCTCTGTGGACCACATATTGACAGTGTTAAAATGTAATATTATCTGCATCTTACTGTATTTTTATTTATTTTGTTAGATATTTCCTGATTACATTTTAATCTGGTTAGGGCCTCAGGTTACAGTGCCCCAGGGGCATGTTTCACACCTTTGTTCTAAAGGATTAAGGATAAAACACTTCTGGTTCTTCTTAGAGAAAGGTGGTGGACTACAGGTATAGAATGTCACATACATTATGAGAATTCACTATGCCAGTTGGATCTCTTTAATTCTTTCTTTGTTATAAAGGAAGACTGGGCAGTGGGGAGGAAGAAGTAGCAGTTATTAAAAAATGACTATGGTTTAAAAACAAAGGGGATCCATACTTTTAAAAACATATTTAGCATTTCACAGAATCTAAGAGTTGAAAGGAATCACCCTTTCAATCACCAACCCAAACCTAATTTACAATGTCATCCTATGGTCTCTATTTGACACCTCCATCGAGACTAGGTAAGACCCACCATGTCCTAGGGAGGCCCATTTTTCTTTGAAGTAGCTCTGTGTGTTAGGAAGGGCAGCTAGGTGGCAACGTAGTGGATTGAGTGCTAAGCCCGGAGTCAGGAAGACTCAGCCTCCTGAATTCACAATGGGCCTCAGTACTTGCTGTGTGACCCTGGGCAAGTCACTTTATCCTGTTTGCCTCAGTCTCCTCTTCTGTAAAATGAGCTGGAAAAGGAAATGGCATACCACTCCAGTATCTCTGTCAAGAAAACCCCAAATGGGGCCATGGAGAGCCAGACATGACTGACTGACTAAACAACAATTAACCAAGCAAGTATAGCTGCTAGTTATTGCAGGACTCTCCCCCGACCCCAGTGAAGGTCCCTGCAGAGATTAGGATCAGACTCAGAGGGCCAGTCTCTAGTTCCTGCATGACCTCTTTCTGCTCTTCAGAGTCCTCATGAAGTTCCCTCCAGCGGCCTCTGACAGGCAGTGACCTTGTAGGGTCCCCAGCTGCGTTTCCATGGTGTGATTCTGGGCCATTGGCCATTCTAGTGGACATTCCTGATCTTGAATTTTTGAGATTCGTGAGGTCATTTAGAGGGACCCTGTCTGCTACCAGGCCAGCTCTCTCTCAGGAGGCCTTCTTCTCTGTACCTGACCATCACTGTCTCACAAGTCCCTCTCAGGTACCCTTCACCCTGGATTTGACTGGCCTGCAACTGGAATTTGAGATTTTAAATTAGACTCTGTGGGAGGGGGGGGGATGGGAGAGAATTTGGAACTCAAAATCTTGTGGAAATGAATGTTGAAAACTAAAAATAAATTAGTTAATAAACTGGCCTCATGTTTTTATATATAGGCCTGGAATTTTGTCAAATTGAACCAGTCCCAGACATTTCCTGTGTTGTGTCCTATGATCAAATGATAGTGAATCCCCCTCTCATTAGAGACTTTCAAGCAAAGGATGGATCAGTACTTTTATTTATTTATTTTCCCCAAGGCAGTCAGGGTTAAGTGACCTGCCCAAGGTCACACAGCTAGTAAAATGTCAGGTGTCTGAGGATGGATTTGAACTCAGGTCCTCCTTACTCCAGGGCTGGTATTGTGTCTACTGCACCACTAGCTTCTCCGGATCAGTATTTTTAGAGAGGTCCCATTTGGACCCCTTCTGCATCTGGGGTTCTGTGTTGGTCAGTCTCCAGTTGATAAACATATATTAAGTTTCTACTAAGTGATAACTTTGCTTTATGATCCTGTGATTCCTGATTCTAAGAAAGGAGAGATTGGCTAGACCAGTTATGACGTTGTTACAGTAGCCCAGGTGAGAGGGGATGGAGACCTGACCTGGGAGGGGGTAACAGTGTGAGCTGCACTTAGAATGAAAATGAGGTGAAATCAATGGGACTTGGTGATTCAGTGGATTTGGGGTTGGTGGTAAAGCAGAGTTTGCTCTGAGATTGTGAGCCTCAGTCTCTTGGAGACTCATAGTCGACCTTCTGTTGGAAGGAACTTGATTTTCTGCTTCTGTTTTCTCCTCCCTTTGGAAGACCATGTGTATCCCTTTAAGAACTCCTGTGTGTATCCCTTTAAGAACTCATGTCTACCTTTCAGCTCAAAGATCACTCTCAAGACTTAAAGCAGGGCTTCTTGACCTGGGGTCCAGGACCTCCCAAGAGGACCATGGCTAGATTTCAGGAGTCCATGAACCTGGATTTTCACTGACCTCTAATTAAAATTTAACATTTCCTTCAATTATAAACTTAAAACAAATTATTCTGAGAAAGGGCCTTCACCAGATTTCCAAAGGAACCCGTGACACAAAGAAGGTTAAGAAACTCCTGGCTTAGAAGGAACACTTGTCCCTAGGAACCACAAAGCCCAGGATGCCAGTCAATTTTCAATTCCCTTTTAAAATAAGTTCATAAATTTTGAACTGTAAGTGTCCTTAGAGGCCATTGAGGTCAACAGCCTCATTTTAGAGATGAGACAATCTACCTTGCTTAAGGTCATATAGGTATAAATATCAGAGGTGGGACCCATGTCTCCAAAGCAACTGAGCTTTCCATGGTACCATGCTTATGGATGGTTGGAGGAGGGACAGATACAGAGAACAGTCAGTATACATTCATTCTGGGACTTACTGAGTTTGAGGCACTCAAGGGATGCTTATATGGTACAGTCCAGCAGGCAATTAGAAATGAATTATAGTTACGGTAAAGATTAGGGCTGGATATATATATTAAGGTCTGAATCATTTGCATAGGGATAATCATTGAACCCATGGGAGTAAATGAGGTCACCAATGGAAAAGTGTAGATAGAGAGCTAGATAAGAAAAGTGCCTAGACAGGGTTTGAGGGGAACATTCACTCCCACTTGTAAATTTCATAGAACAGGCGGTGGGAGAAAGCATTAAAGGAGACAGAAAAAGAATGATCAGAACGGAGAAGCTGGAGAGAGTGGGTTGTAGTTATCCAAGTGGAGATCATCCAAGGTAAACTTTGTCATTCCAAGCTTTCTTTTATGCAGCCTATTGGCTAGAAGATTCACATTCATTTTTAATATTAGCTTTAATGCAAACATAATTTTAGCAAGGTAAATATGTTGCCAGGAGACCATCATCTGATGCATTAAAGGCTCAAATAGAAATGAATGATGTTTGGAATAGCTTCTGTTTTATATCTATAGGATTGTGGGGTTTTAAGCCAGAAGAGACTGAAGAGAACATCTAGTACAAATCCCTAATTTTCTGGATGAATAAATTAGTCCTAGAGAGGGGAAGTGAGTTGCTAGTGTCATACCAGTAGTAAGTAGCAAAGGCAGAAATGAAAACCAGGTCCCCTGACTGCAGTCTAATGCTTCTGCTGCCACACAGCTAGAATCTAGGCATCCATTCAGTACTTAGGAAGTCCTTGCACTCAGCATATAGGCTACAGAGGTTTAGAATAAGACAAGGTCCCTGCCCTCACTAAGCTTCCAGTCTGTGTCTTTACTCCTCACTTCTGATGTGGATGGAATTTAAAATGACTGAATTTGAAAATGACTTATCCCACAGTTGGGTGGGCTCTTAGAGGCCATGTTTTCCAACCCAATAAACAACACACCGATTCTCCCAACAATATCTCCAACAAGTGAGTATCCAGCTTCTGCTTGAACAGCCTCAAGGATGGAAGACTCACTACTTCCTGAAGCATCGCACATCATTTTCAGGAATCTGTCATTGTTAGGAAGTTCTTCCTTATATTGAACTGAAATATTGAGATTTCAGATCCCTGGAACTTCCACACATGGGCCATAGTTCTAGAAGACAAGTCCAAAGGGGTGCTTTGAAAATGTTTTCAGCAACTGTAGCATCATTGGAATTAGTTACACCTTCCCAAGGGGACTTTCAAGAATAACAACCATTTGAATGTGTAAGTTCTCATCTATTTCTTAAGTCTTTTTTCTTTTTAAGCTTCTTACTTCATATTTCATAGAATCTGAGTTGGAAGAAAAAAGAAGAATCATAGGATTGGGAGGGATCTTAGAAACCAGAGTCTAGTTTAATCCTCAAACCCAGGCCTGTGTAACCTGTGGCCAGCAGCGCTTACAGCCCCTGTTTGTGGCTGTAAGGATGCTGTAGGATTTCTGGCATCCATCCATCAAAAAATGTAGAGGAAAACATGTGTGTAGAGGAAATCCTTCAGCCCTCGGTCATAAGAGCCCTCAGGCCACAGGTTGTGCAGGCCTGCTCTAATCTATACATTGGTCTCTTCTAAAGCATCCTTGAAAAATGGTTGCCCTAGCCTCTCAATGAGGCAGTTAGGTGGCAAAGAGAATAGAGTGAGGCCTCAGACATTTACTTGCTGTGTGACCCTGGGCAGATCACTTTAACCCTTTCCCACTCAATTTCCTCCTCTATAAAAAGAGCTGGAGAAGGAAATGGCAAATCACTCTAGTATCTTTGCCAAGAAAACCGCCCCTCAAAAAAAGGATCACAGAGAGTTGGACATGACTGAAAATGACCAAAAAAACAAGTAATGTTACCAGTGATGAGAAACCCAATTATCTTAGGAGGCAACCAACTCCAGTGTCAGATAGTCCAGTGGTTAGGGAGCATTTCCTTAAATGGAGTGGAAATTTGTTTCCTTATAAAGTTCTACCCATTTGTCCTAACTCTGCCCCCAAGACAAATAGAGCACATTTGTACCTCTCATTTAGAACAGAAATTTGTACACATTGTACCTGATTTAGAATAGAAATAAATACCCATCACTTAAATAGAGCTTTGCCTTTTGCAAAGTACTTTATATATGTTATTGTCTCACTGGATCCTCACTGCTGTGAGTGAGTTCAGTGCTATTATTATCCTCTTTTGATGAGGAAGCCGGTGACTTGCCTAGGGTCACATAGCTAGTAAGTGCCTGAGGCAGGATTTGAACCGAGGTCTTCCTGACTTTTAAGTCTAGAATTCTCCATTCCACAGAGCTTCTCTAGCCCTTCAAGTCTTTGAAGATAATTATTCCTTCCCCTACCCACCACCACCCCAGCTTTGGGTCTTCTATTCCCTGAGCAATGTGGTGTAGTAGAAGAAAAACACAGGATTTGCAGTCAGCAGAAACCCGAGTTTGAGTCTCATCTCACACCTTTAATCTTTTTGAGCCTGCCATTTCTTATGTGTAAAATGATCAAAGGAGCATCTGTCTCACAGGTTTATTGTAAAGGCTAAATGACATATCATGCACAGAGCTGTTTGCAGTCCTTAAAGCAGCATGTAAACCTTAATTCTTATAACCTGGGTGTGGTACTGACTCCCAGTTCTCCCCATGCAGGGGCTGGCTTGTTCACTTCACCTGAACTCTGCAGTTTCCCTAGAAGAGTGGCCATGAGCCTCCTGCTCTAACTCTCAAGCGTTCTAAAGGCAGCCCTTGTGGGTGACTTCCTACCAACACCACAGACCATTAGCTCCACTGATACACAAGTCAACCGCTAATGATCAGTTACTCCCCACCAAAACATGTGCTGAAAATGCAAAGCAAATACATAATTTGCCCATAAATGCTTCCACCAATGTATACGGGGCGTATCCACAGGGAGAATGGGCACACACCTAAAAACCCAGACTTGTAGAGCACCCATGGAGGAAACAAAGGTGGCCAAGATAACTCAGAACTCCGAAACTGTCCAGGTGTGGGGAATCTTCAGTCTTTGTGCCATAGGCTTCACAGAAGTGAAGTTTGGATTTAGTCAAAGGGCCACACTTGAGGACCTAGAGGGCCACATATGACCTTGAGGCCGCAGGTTCCCCATACCTGCTAGACTTTCATATCCTTTTTGTGTTGTCCACAAAAATTCTTACATGAGCATGATCTTTGTGTCCAAAGGATTCTTTCATTGCTGAGCTGAGCTGTCTGGTCTGGTCCACAATATGCTCACTTAACACTTCACTGGGCATAATTTCTCAGCCAGGCTAGCTGAATGGCCAGATGGCATCTCTCTTCTCTGAACCCGACCTATTCTTTTTTTTTTTTTTAAAGCAATTGGGGTTAAGTAACTTGCGCAAGGTTATACAGCCAGTTATTTCTGGGTTTGGTGCTAAGTATCAGAGCCCAGATTCAATCCCAGGTCATCCCGACTCTTGGGCTGGTGCTCTTACTCACTGCACCACCTGGCCGCCCCAACCCGACCTATTCTACAGCTCAGTTGGATTTACTCCTCAATCACAGCTTTAATATTCCTCACTGCCAGCTTCAGGCTTAGCTGCTACCTTCCTTCTTTTAGGAAAAGGTAATGAGATCTAGCTGGTCACTGTCTTTACTAGGGACCTAGTACTGGATACAATATTCAATTAATTTCAGCAAACAATTATTAGGTCTCCACTGTGTATAAGGCAAGGACCAGGGTTAGTTGCTGGGAATATAAAAGTGGCTAAAAGCTGGGTGGGACTTGGTCTTAAAATGCTTACAATCTAATAAAGGAAAGGAGCAAACACACAGATAGCTATGGTATGCTATAAGGGAGAGGGAGATAAGTGGAAAAGAGATATGCAAAGTGCTTTGGAAAATTTAAGAAGGGAGAGATTATTTTCACCCAGAAGTTGGGGAAGAAGCATCAATTGAGTCTTCAACAAATGGAGATGGAGGGTAAGGGAAGTGGGGGGAAGAGAGTCCATTTCAGGCTCAAGGGCTGTCATGAGTGAAATAGCACAGCTTGGTGAAAACATAGAGCAGGTAAAGGGGAATAGAATGAATAAGGCCATACAGATGGAGAGGAGCCAGACTGTGGGAGGCCTTGACAACCGTAAGTGGGCAGCCCAGGCAGTAAACATTAATGAAGTGCCCACTGTATTCCAGGCACTGTGCTGAGTGGTGGGGCTACAAAGAATGGCAAAAGACAGTCTCTGCTCTCAAGGAGCTCACAGTCTAAAGGGGACACCAGTGTGCAAACAAATATGTACAAATAAGATATCGACCAGATAACATGGAGATGACCAGCAGATAACAGGCACTAGGAGGAAACCACTGCTGGTTCATGAAGAGACTTCATGTGATGGTAGTGATGTGTTTGGAAGGTTACCTGGGCAGCTGTGTGGAGGATGGACTGGGTATAGGCCAGCCTGGATTCATGAAGACCTATGAAGAGGCTGTTCTAATGGTTCAGGCAAGAAAGAAGAGCCTGAACAAAAATCACTACAGTGGGAGGAGAGAGGAGGGGCTGAGGTCTCAGCAAGCCAGTGAGAATATACTCTCTCTGTATAGTGTTTCTTCAGAGTAATGATGGTGATATCATGATAAGAACTGACATTTGTGCAAACTAAGGTTTACCAGGCACTTTATACTCTCACTTGGTCCTCACAGCAACCCTGTGAAGTTGGAACTCCAGGTATGATCATCCCCATTTTATGGAAGAGAAAAATAAGGCCCAGAGAGATTTGGATCCAATCTCCTGAGTATTGCCTCACTAACACTACTATCTCTTTAGTAGAAAAGGTGAGGGCTTTTCCAAGTCTGGGACTGAGACCTGGTTCATACTTTGCTCAGGCCACTGACCCATACTTTTGTTTTGTGTGCCTTAGCTTCCCCTCCTGTAAAATGGAGAAAGTAAAAATGCCCCTTTGATGGGAGTGTCACGAACTTTAATTAATCTGAATTTATAAAGCAGTTGGGGGTGAAAAGGAACCTGGAAATACAAATCATTGCTTCTCCTCACAAGGAATAAAGGAGCAAATGAAAACACCCTTCGAACATTGTAATGTTGTGGGCAGAATGTTGCCTTTGAACTAACCCATAAAACAAGCTGGCTTCCTTTTATTTATTGCTTGCTGGTCTCAGTCTCTGTCTTAACCCAATAAAGACAAAAACGTCACACGGTGATTACTGTTACTTTTATATGGCAGTTTTCATCCAAAGAACTTAAACCTCTTAATAAACTATAATTGTTTTGTATAACACCCAGTGACATAGTCAAGTATAATTATCCCCATTTGAGATCATAGAATCTCAGAACTGTAATGGACCCTAGAAGACAGAAAAAAAAAAACAACTTCGAGAACAAGGGTCAAATTTTAGTTATGAAAACCGAGCCCCAGAAAAGCAGAGGGATTTACCCAACATCAGTTAGAAGGCAGCAGAATCAGAATTCCAACACAGGTGCTTTGACTTGAAATCTAGTGCTCTCCCTACACTGCTTTCCTCTTAACGTTTTTTATCCTTTAAAAAGCTTTAGAAACTATAGATCAAGAGAACCAAATGACTGTTCTCTCGTTGCCTGTGGGGAACCATGAGAGCCAGACTTGTGACTTTTACTCTTTTCTTTTTTGTTCTTTTTTACTCCACTCTGAGAGCATGGGGGAGAACTCTGCTGTGTGAATATCATGTGTCAACCCAGCCCAGGAATGGATTGTTTGGGAGGAATTTTATTAACTCCTCCAGGCAATAAGGATAAAATCCCAGAATCTTAGAGGTGGAAAAGACCTTGGAAATCATGGTAGGGATAGCTTCCATTGCTGTGGCTCCCAACAGTCCTTGTAGGCCATTTAGTAGGATAACGCAAGGGATGGGGAGGCAGGAGACTTTGGTTTGAAAACTAACACCATCATTCTTAATACATGTGGGTCATAGGCTAGTCATTTCTTCTCTTGAAGGCTCAGTTTCTTCAACTATACTATGTGCTGGTTGAGCTGGACAATTTCTAAGGTGACTTCTAGCTTTAAATTTTATCATCCTCTGAGCTCAGTGAGCAAATACCATTGCCTCCATTTTACAGTTGGGCAGCCTGAGGCCTAGAGAGCAGAAGCGATGAGTTAAGATGGGAAACAATGTTTGGTCTCCAAGACCAGTTGATTTTCATTACTACGAAATGATCATATGGACTGGGGGTGGGGAGTGGGGTGAGGTGAGGGTATAGACTAGTCAAGAGTGGCGAGTCTTTGAACGTTTCTTTTTAATTGAGAACTAGTGACTCTAAGCTAAAATAATCATGAATATTTAAGCATAAATACATTATGTAAGGTTGTTTTTTCCTATGTAGCCTTTGCTTCATATTTTCTGTGGGTCAGGGCCCTCCAGTACCAAACTAGGTCATTTGGTCTAGTTCCTATCTGAAGCAGGAATTCCACTTACAACCTTTTAGTAATTGGTCATTTATTGTCTATCAGTACACTTCAGGTGACAGGGTAATTCTCAGTCTTTTGAGGCAGCCCATTCCATTTTTTTTAGACCTGACTATAGCTAGAGGGACAGCATTTAGTGGATTTGTATTCAGTTTTTGTTTTTATTTCATAAATACTCTTCTGATACCCCATGGTAATATGAAGGTGACCTTGAGTTCTCAAAGATTCTGCTAATGAAGCACCAGTCTAGCAGGTTCCACTTACAACTTTGTTGTCCAAGGTTAGCCTAAGTGTGGAGCGCAAAGCTTTTTAGCACAATAACTGCAGCATAGTTTTGGTTTTAGAAGTGTTAAAATGAAAGAACTGAGGGGCAGCCAGGTGGCACAGTGAGTAAGAGCACTGGTCCCAGAGTCGGGATGACCTGGGATCGAATCCGGGCTCTGATACTTAGCACCACACCCAGAAATAACTGGCCATGTGACCTTGAGCAAGTTACTTAAAAAAAATGAAATAACTGATTAGTGATCCCCCAAATGAAATTATAGGCCCTTGAAGGAAGAATAATAACAGTTCATAGTATTCTAACACCACAATCACAGATGAATCACTTCTCCTCTATGAGACTCAGTTTCCTAATCTGTAAAATGAAGATAATAATACTTGCATTTCTTATATCATAGAGTTGTTGTAAAGAAAGCAGTTTCAAACCTCAACATGCCATTGTTATTATTGCTTAATAGTTATAAATGACTTTATACACATTATCTCTATTCTCACAATATCCCTGCCTATATGCGCAGTTGTGTGCCATTTTAGAGCACTTAGAAGAGTTGGTGGAAGTGGTTTCATGATATGCCCAAAAGCAATGAGAAATATGTCACCTTGATGTGCATAAGCCAAGAGACAGCCATGAAGAAAACTATAACTTCTGTGCCAGCACCTATTGCAGAGGGTGAGGGGATGGAGAAATCCCCCAAAGAACTTGGTAAGATGCTCCAAACAAGCCAGTGTATACATTAATAATGGCAGATTTCAGTGCAGATATAGAGAGCCATGATTCCGTTTCCAAGGCTGGACTCCTTCTGCTTTCAGGGAGTCCTTCTTGCCTGCAGAATATAGAGAGAGATGTCATTCTACCACCCAGAGATCTTCTTGTTTGGCCTTTTACTGATGGCAGTGAATGGAGAAATTCCATTCTGTTCCCTCCTCCTTTTCCTTGGGTTCTTTCTGCCTGCAGGGAAAAGAGAGAAATGCCCTTCCATTGACTCCCTTCTACTGGTCTTATGCTTGACCTGCCTAACACTCTGAGGATTTCACTCTGAAACCAAACCCCTAGGGATGCTGACAACCCACCTGAACTCATTTATCAATGATTAACAAGTTCCAGCCTGGTCATATCCTCCCCATCCCAGTGACTTTCAAACCCTGGCAATCGTTATTCAGATCCCATTCTCCATATCCCACTAACCAATCCCTTATTCTCATCTTCTTTCACCCAATAGCTCCGATATCTCATTCTAAAGTTACCCTCTGCACTGTGCTCTCTGGAATGCTTGTTCCATAGATAACAAACTTGCTTTCATCTTAAACCTTTTCCTTCTCTCTTCTTCCATCTTCTTGCTCTCCTCATGGAGATACAGCCTCCTTGGTCACCCTTTCCAACACTGGCTGCCATTTCATTCATTCCCCCCTCTCCTGACTCACTGATTGAGGTGGGGGAGTTAGAATACAGCTTGCTCTCCATTGCCACTTCCAAGTTCATCCCCTACCACTATTCCTCAGACACCTCTCTTTCTTTGATATTCACTCACTCAGGATTCTGGCAGCTGTTATCTACTCATCTTTATGACACTCTTCCCTCCTCAACAAGGTCAGTACTGAGTTTACAATCTTTCCTCCCCACCTTCTGCCCTCATACTAGGGGACTTCAATATGCATATCGATACTTCAGCTTAGACACCCTAACCTCTCACTTTTTCAGTGCTCCTCCTCCATTCTACTTCAGCTATAGACAGAAATGGTCATACTCTTGATCTTGCCATCACCAGCAAATGTACCGCTTCTGCATCCATGAGCTCTGAAACTCCCTTATCTGATCATAATCTATTACTGCTCCACCTCTCCCTCGATCTTGTAGCTCCTAATGCTCTTCTTTATCCTCACTATAACTTCCATGCCTCAATTCCTCCGTTTTTTCCCCAGGCCCTCTATTGACTACACTTTCCTCCCTTCCCCATCTTGACACTTCAGTGAATCAGTTCAACTGTCTTCTTTTCCCCCGTATTCTATTAACAATCTTGCTAGGCTAAGCCTCAACCTTGGACCAACTTCCACCATCTGCTGTCTTTATTGCTAGTTATGTCTGCTGAACAAAGCTAGAGAAAATCACAAAACTGCATTGGCTGGGGGCGGCTAGGTGGCGCAGTGAATAGAGCACCAGCCCTTAAGTCAGGAGAACCTGAGTTCAAATGCGGCCTCAGACACTTAACAGAAAAACTAGCCATGTGACCTTGGGCAAGTCACTTAACCACAATTGCCCTCCCCCCAAAAAACTGCATTGACTGGCTCCATTAAAAATTTCATTACATAATCTCAATTGGGATCTCATTGTGCAAAGGCAATCCTTTTATACCTCTTATTGACTAACTCTCCAACTTTCCACAGTGGCTCTTCTAAATCTTTTCATCCTCCTCAAGCATCCCATGGTTCCCCATCTTTCCCACTCCCATTTCCCCTGCCCAAGCTGAGAACCTTGCCTCATATTTCAGAAACAAATTGAAACAATTCTCTGAGCACCCCTTTTTCTCCCTTCCTCCCCATTTCACATCATTAAGATGGCACTGCCACTGTTTCATTTACCCTTGTCTCAAGTGCCCTTCTTATCAAGGCAAATCTGTCTATGTACACAAGTGATCCCATTCCATCCCAGCTTCTGGTAGATTGCCTCCTCTCTCATCTCTACCCTCTCACTTATCTTCAATCTCTTCTTGTCCACTGGCTGCTTCCCTATTGCCTACAAACAGTCCCATATTTTTCCCATCCTCAAAAAAATCTCACCCGATCTAGCCATCCCTAGTAGTCAAAATTCCATATCTCTTCTCCTTATTATGGTTAATATGGTTAAACTCATTGAGAAAGCCATTTACAATAGGTGTCTATACTTTTATTTTCACTCTCTTCTTAGTTGTCTACAGTCTGGCTGCCAACTTCATCATTCACCTGAAACTGGTCTCTCCTTGACCTTTCTGTAGCCTTTGACACTGTCAATCACTCCCTTCTTCTTCATAGTCCTTTCTCTCCAGGTTTCCATGACACTCTGCTATCCAGGTTTTCCTCCTACCTATCTGACCATTCCTCAGTTTCTTGTCCTGGATCTTTGCCCCGGTCATACCTGCCAATGGTGGGTGTTCTCCAAGGTCCTGTCCTGGGCTCTCTTCTCTTCTTTTTCTGTACTTTTTCTCTTGGTGTTCTCATTAGCTCCCATGGATTCAATTCCTCTATGCTAATGATTCTCAAATTTATTTATCCCTCCCTAGCCTCTCTCCGGATCTCTAATCTTGAATTTCCAAGTGCTTTTCAGACATTTAGAACTGGATGTCCAGTAGACATCAATATGTTCAAAACCAAACTCTTTATCTTTCCCCCAAAAAACTCTCTACTCTACCTAATATCCCTAATACTGATGAAGGCATCACCATCCTCCCAGTCACCTCTCAGGCATCTCAAAACCTGGATATTGCCCTCAACTTCTCACTCTCTCTTGCCCCCTATATCCAATCTGTTGCCAATGTCTGTTGATTGCACCTTTGTAACATCCCTCACATATGTCCTCTTCTCTTCTCTGACACTGCCAACACCCTGGTCTAGGCCTTTGTCACATGCTTGGACCATTAGACTAGCCTTGAGTTGGTCTCCTTGCTACAAGTTTCTCCCTACTCCAGCCCATCTTCCGCTTGGCTGTCTCCCTAAAGCATGGATCTAATCATTTCACACCCTTCTCTATAAACTCCGGTGGCTCCCTGTTACCACAGGATTAAATATAAAATCCTTTGTTTAGCATTCAGAGCTCTTTATAACATGGCTGCTTTCTACTTTTCCAGTTTTTTTACATCTTATTCCTTTCTCCCTGTGATCCAGACACTGGCTTCCTTGCTATTCTTTATTCATGACACTCTATCTCCTGACTCTGGGCATCTTCACTGGCATTTTCCCATGCCTGGAATTCTCTCCCTCCTCCTCTCTACCTCCAGGCTTCACTGGCTTCCTTCAAGTCCCAACTAAAACCCTACTTTCCACAAGAAACACGTCCTCATTGTTTGAAGACCAACTTTGATAGACTTGGCTCTTCTCAGCAATACAATGATCTAAGACAATTTCAAAAGACTCATGATGGAAAATGCTATCCAGAGAAAGAACTATGGTGTCTGAATGCAAATCGAAGTGCACAATTTTCTCTTTTTTTCTTTCTTGTGGTTTTCCCCTTTTGTTCTGATTCCTCTTTCACAACATGACTAATGTGGAAAAATGTTTAATATGATTGTACATGTATAGCCTATATCAGATTGCATGCCATTTTGGGGAGGGGGGAAGGCAGGGAATGAGAAAAAAAATGGAACTCAGAATCTTATAAAAGTGAATATTGAAGACTATACGTAATTGGAAAAAAACAAAGTACTGTTAAGTGGAAAGAAAAAAAAAAAGAAGAAACATGTCCTCATCCCACTGAAGGCTAGAGCCTTCCCTCTGCTGCCTCTCTCCAGCTGAGCCTGTATATAGCTTGTTTGTACAGAACTATCTGTAATTTGCCTCTCTGGTTGGGCTGTGAACTCCTTGAGGACGGGGAATGGCTTCGTCCTCCCTTTGTATCCAACTCTTAGCACAGTGACTGGCATAGTCACATGTGTCACATGTGTCACATAGTCACGTGTGTCACATAGTCACATTAAACATGGTGTTTAATAAAGTTAAACTGATTGGATTGATTGACTGATGTAGGGAAGGATAGTGTAATATAAATTGGAAACTGGGGTTCACTAATAAACAAAGAGACCAAAGGCTATAGATTTCATGTCTTTCTATCATAACCACATTCTCCAAAAAGAATTGGAAGCCTTTTGGTATGAGGAGCACTGAACAACATTGCGAAAACTGCCATTTACCACAGAGATCCCAGCATGCATGAACTGACTGGTTACTGATGGAATCATTTCAAATCAACTGTTTGTGTACAGTTAGGCCGTCAACTTGTTAGAACAAAGATAAGAATCAACACCAAATTAGAAGAAAGGATAGAGATGAGAAGATACAGCAATTAAAACAGATCCAGCCACGAATTTGCCTAGCCCTCCTGGAAAACAATTTTGAATTCTGCTTAAAAAGTGACTAAAACATTCATGCCCTTTGAGCCTGATATCCCACTGCTAGAATATGCCCCCAAAGAGATCAAAGACAGAAGGATCCTGTATATGTCAGAGTATTCATAGCAGCACTTTTCATGATACCAAATAACTGGAAATAATAATAGGTAACATCTGAATAGCACTTTAAAGTTTACCAAGCACTTTTACAAATATGATCTCCTTTGATCCTGGGAGGAAGGTGCTATTATTACTCCCATTTTTCAGATGAGGAAACTGAGGCAGACAGAGGTTAGGTGTCTTGCTCAGGGTCACACAGCTAGAAAGTATCTGAGGTAGAATTTGATCTCATGATTTACAGCGTCTGAACATTATTAGTAGGTGTTATATAAATGTTAGCTATCATTAGTAGTAGTAGAGTATTCCTGACTCTGGGTCCAGCACTCTAGCCACTGTGCTACCTAGAATGGTTAAATAGATTGTGGTCTATGAATATCATAGAATATTATTGTACTGTATGAAATGATACATAGGAAGAATTCAGAGAAGCATGGGAACATTTGATCTAGAGTGAAGTAAGCAGAATCATGAAAACAATATATGTGATGATTACAAAAGTGTAAATGAGAAGAATAAAAAAAAATTGGGTTATAACATACTTCCCCCTCCCTTCTTTGCAGAGATGGAAGACTACAGGTAGAGGATATTTTATATACTACCAAATACATCTGATGTGTTGATTGGTTTGGATGAGCTATTTCTTTTCTCTTTTTATTTTTTGTTACAAGGTATGGCTTTCTGGAGAGGAGGGCAGGGGGAAGAATTGTATTTGGAAATGGAGGTGATTTAAAAAAACAAAAGATGTAAATAAAAAAGATAAAATAGGGTAAAACATCTCCAACCTGACCTATTCAAGTAAGCTATTGATGACAAATATGGGAAATGGTTAAAGAGAAGACATTGACCCAGATTGTCTTCATTTCTCCTGCAAGGTTAACAGATGTAAAGTAATTAGTAGAAAAAAATCTAAGAGACTGCCTCCACCAGAAAACACTTGTATTCCTTGTCAAGCAAAAAGACACAGCAGCCAAGGGCAACACTAGTTAGGATATAACCTAATTTGTAAAACCTCATGGAGGAGGATGGTGAAAGACTGTGAGCACTATTGTCTCCAAATTGTGAAGACTGGTAAAAAGAAGGACAAGTTTGCAGAAAGCTTGGTGTGAAGTCTCACTGAATTATATAATCCCAAGAGTTTTGGTAGATGGTACTGGAAGGACACCAGCTAAATAAAAGTGAAAGAGCTCTGTCAGCATTTCCATAATAAACCCTTTTCTTCATCATTCACAATGGAAACATCATATTTGGACTCTAAAATTTTAGTTCCTGAAATGAAATCAGTGTTCAAGGCAGATGGATTGATGAGGAGACAATTAGAAACAGGGAGAACCATTATTTGACTCAGACTGAGGACACCTTTGAATAAGTAGACTATTCAGAAAGACCCCTGAAAAAGGGCCTGGCTTAGAGGAGCTCCATCAATAAGTGGCATGCTTTTAGAAATAGTGGCTCCGTGGTAAAGCATTCTATTCTTGGTGAATTTCCCCAAAGGATCAACACTCCCTGAACTTGGTCAGTGGTTTTCTCTGCATCAGCAGTCCAAGGATCTTCCTAGCCAGCTGTGGCAGAGTTTAGGCAATTTCACTAGAATTACTGCAGATGGGAGGGCCGGGTTTCCTTTCCTTCTCTTCCTCTACCTTCCTCTACCCCAACATAGCAAGACTCTGGAGATCACCCTCCCAGCCCCAAGTCCACGTGCACTATGGGCTCAGGTCCCCAGAGCTCCACTCTGTCTCTCACACAGATTGAGGAGTATCTTGAGGGGCAATGGTATTATTTGACGCTATCAGCTTGAGCTCCTGTTGTGGTGTGTTCCCTCAATATAAATCACCAGTGCCTGTTACTCCAATATCAATTAAACAACTGACACCTCCCAAATAGCACTGATAAGCAATTAACATCAATTAGCTCTTACAAAGGGATATTTACTGAGAAGATGTAAGAATGGAAGTCTGCCTCCTCTCCCCTCTCCCCACCAATCATTCAATAATCAATAAGTATGTATTAAGCTCCTTCGGTATAGCACTGGGGATACAGAAAGAGGCAAAAGACAGTTCCTTCCCTCTAGGAGCTTACAGTCTAATGAGGGAGACAACAGGCAAATGAATATATACAAAGCAAGTTGTATACAAGATACATAGCAAACAAAAGAGGAAAGGCATTGGAATTAAGTGGAGCTGGGGAAAGTTTCCTGGAGAAGGTGGGATTTTAGTTGGAACTTGAAAGAAGCCAGGGAGGGCAGGTGGTTGAGGCAGAGAGGGAGCTTCCAGACATTAGGGACAGCCAGAGAAAATGCCCAAGCTGAGAGATGGCGGGTCTTGTTCATGGAACAGCATGGAGGCCACTGAGTCATAGCCTACGTGTTGGGGAGGTATAAAGAGACTGGAAAGGTAGGAGGGGGCAAGGCTGTGAAGGGCTTTGAATGCCAAGCGAGCATTTTGTATGTGTACCTGGAGGCAGTAAAGAATCACTGAAGTTTGTTGAGGAGAGGAGTGACTTGGTCAGACCTGTGCTTAGGAAAATCCCTCTAAGTGGCTGAATAGAGGATGACCTGGAATAGGGAGAGACTGGAGGCAGGCAGACCAGGCCCCTCTCCCAGCAGGCTCAGTGTGAGGTGGTGAGTGCAGCTTGGATCAGGATAGGCTTGGATGGGGGCTGATGAGATCACCAGAGGGAGAAGAGGACACAGCCTCCCCTCTCCCACCCTGGGCCCCAGGGAGAGTGGACTCACACTGAAAGCAGCTGCTGCAGACGCTCATCCCAGCCCAGAGCAGGGCTGCCCCTGTGCCAGCAGGACAGGGGGGGTCCAGCTGCCAAGCCACCCCACTGCCGGGCTGGGCCAAGCTGGCTCCTTCTCAGGCCTGCCGACAGACACCGGGACTCTTCTGGTCCTCCAGAGCTGACAGGGTCTTAGCCGGCCCTTCTATTCCAATCCTCCTTCACCTAAGATCAGGAGAGAATGTGCAGAACAGGCATGAAACGCCAGAGGTGCTCTGTTACAGGCCTGATGGGGTGTTTGGGCCCTGCCTAGGGGTTGGGACAGTCAGCACCTTGTGTGCACGTGCAGAACCACACATTCATGCAGAATCTGGCATGCTTGCAAATATAAGTAGAGTGTACACCAAGGGAATATACACACATGCACAAGTACACATACATACATATACCCATGCATCCATACAAATACATACATGTGGAACGTGCATATACATATGAGTATGGCTGTGTGAGATACATGTGACATGCGTATATGTGTGTTTTATACACACACACATACTCACTCTTATCTCACATCTTTTAAAATGTCCAGAGGGACAGAACAAAGTCTAGAAGGAATCACAGGCAGGACAACTTTGAAAATAACATGTATAATGTATTATAGACTTTTTTTTTTTTAAGCAAACTCTGGGGCGGCTAGGTGGTGCAGTGAATAGAGCACCCGCCCTGGAGTCAGGAGGACCTGAGTTCAAATCCGACCTCAAACACATGACCTTGGGCAAGTCACTTAACCCCATTTGCCTTGTCTTCCCCTCTCCAAAAGGCAAAAAAAGTAAAAAAGCAAACTCCATAGTAGCGACTTGTGAATTCACATATAATCCCATTTTTCTGTTGTATTTTGTATGTGGATTTGTTCTCTTTTTAGATGTTCATTAAGTTCATAATCCTTTTTTTTTTTTTATAAAAAGAGGGGGATTGGACTAGATGCTTTTTTAGGTCCTTTCTAGCTTTAGCTTTAGGGCCCTAAGCCCTTTCCCCTCGCTGAGCCTCAGTTTCCTATGCTATTAAATGGGGAGCCAACAAGGCAGTGTGGGGTTGGCCACAGTCCCTCCATGTCCTTTATTCAAAGGTGGTCTGACCCGACTTCTCCAACCTGCCAGTAGGGGCAGTACCGAGTCAGCTGTATCAGAACCAACAGAGAAAGAAACATGATTCCCACGGCCTGGCAAAGTGGCTCCCCACCCCCACCCCCACCAACATAGCAGCTGCCTCCACAAACCTGGTGGCCCAGCCCGGCAGCTGCCACCCGCAGGGGATCTGGGGCGTAGCCCGCCCACCTCTCAGGTAAGCAGAGAAAATCCTGTTTGGGGAGTTCCGCCCTCTGTGACCCTTGGGGAGCCTGGTGAGATATTAACCAGCTCGGGTACTGTCAGGAGAGACAAGGGGCGAACTACAACCAGCCAGAAGAAAGCACTATCCCCCTGCCTCTGGAGGTGCATTTGGGACTTTGCTAATCCTTCTGGGGGTTTACCGGCAGAAAGAGGGGTGCCCCAAGGCTGGGAGATGACCCAGTGCCCTGAGAGGTAACCCACACTTGTTAAAAAACAAGGAAGTCCCCTTGGAAACTGGCCTGGCACCCCATGGACTGGCCTGACCTACTTTCCAGAGTAATGCGGCCCCACTTGCAACTAAGCACCCACAGTGTAGGGCATAAGGGCAAGGGAAACAGTATTCATTGGAGATGAGGTTTCAGGCCTGGTGGCCTTCTGTGTGGCAGGTCCCTGGGTTTCAGTTTCTTCTTCTGTGAAGTTAGAGACCTGAATTAAGGAACTCTAAGAGCCCTTTAAGCTCTGATGTTCTGGAATCCCAGGTGGGATCACTGATTCCTTGTGGATAATAACATAAAGAGATGTCAGCTAGAGAATGGTATATTTCGGTGGATTGGGAATTGTTTGCCTGGCTGCAAAGAGTAATTATTAATGGGTTGATATTAGGGTAAAGGGAGGTATCGAATAGAGTGCTTGTGGGATCGGTACCTGCCCCTGAGACATTCAACATCTTTGTCTGCAAGCATAGGAAGCTCTGGGCCTGTCTGTGGGCATGCCAGCACTTCAGCTGGACCTAAGCTCCCCCTGTTCCCTGGCCCCTCCATGAGGGACCCTTTTGTTCCCTGCTCTCTAGCTATCAGAATCCTATCCATACTTTCCTGACCAGTCTCCCCTGTGAAACCTCTGGGAGTATCCCCACCCACGAGGTCCTTGCTCTTGCTGATACATTTGGACAGCACTGGCTGTCTATTCACTCCCACACTGCCTTGTCCAATTGTTTAAATATTCCATCGGTCTTGTTCCTTTGGTATGACTCTAAGGGCTTTATGGGTAGGAGCTACAATGGAGCGTTCTCTTTATCCTTCATGCCTGCCCCCCTATCCCCATCCATTCGGTAATGCTGCCAGATTCATCTTTTTTAAACAGATTTGATCACATTACTCTTTTCCCTCCAAATCTGCAGGAGCCCCCCTATTGCCTGCCAAGTCAAGTTCAGACTCCTCTGCCCAGGATTCAAGGCTCTCCACCATCCAGGGCCACCCACCTCACCAGCCTTGTTCCACATTGTTCCTACAGAGCCCGCTAGGTGGTGCAGTGGAGTCAGGAAGACCTGAATGCAGTTTGGTCCCAGCCATTCACTAGCTGTGGGACCTGGGCCAAGCCACTTAGTATGCCTCAGTTTCCCCGTTTGTAAAATGGGGATAATAGTAAGACCTGCCTTCCAGAGTTGTTGTGAAGATCCATAAGACCTCTCTCATCAGCACAGTGCCTGGCACATAGAAGGCACTTGACATGCGTTTGATCTCTTCCCCTCCGTGCACTGTGCACTCCAAACTGGACCTGAATGCGGCCAGCCTCGCTCACTGACCTGGAATGGGGGCCCCCTCCCGGCCTTTTGGATTCTGGCCCTTCCTCTCTGACCTCTCTGTCCCCGTTCTCAGTTTGATGGGCTTTGGAGACCACGCCTTAGCCCTGCCTTGGACTCAGAGCCCTGTGGGGTAGTAGGGACTCTCCTCCTTAGAGTGTGTTTACTGACAGTGGGCACTTAATCAATGTTTATTGTCTGTTATTTGGGTGAACTGTACTGAGTACTGAAGCCTAGGCCCAACCCTGCCATTCCTATACTAATAAGCAGGGGGAAGGGGGCAGATCAGCCTGGAATAAAGAACAACAGAAAATGAGAAGGAATGGACCCAGAGGTGTTTCCCCACCTCACTTAGCTTTCGTTTTCCTCCATGGCCTGTGCATTCCCAGGCACAGCCCGTTTCCTAGCAGCTCCCCGACCTGACCTCTAGTGGTGAGAAGGCAGGTTTGTTTGCCTGGTCACAGCTAGCTAGGGCCTACCAGGGATGGGGAAACTGTGGCCTTCTAAGGCCTCGGGTTCGGCCCTTCGACTGAATCCAAACTTCCCAGAACAAATCCCCTGAATAAAAGGATTTGTTCTGTAAAACTTGGACTGAGTCAAAAGGCCACATCTGAGGACCCAGAAAGCCTCATGGTTGCCCCATCCCCAGTCCCTACAAAGCTGGGGCCCCAAGAAATCCCTCATCAGGCTGAGCCTCTGAAGCCCTTGCAGCTGCCAGGGATGCTCACAGAGACTCCTCAGACCAGTGTGTAGAGTATTTGAAGCCCTATCATGTGAAAGAGGCGCCAACTTTGTTCTGCTCAGCCCTGAAGGCACCGAGGGGTTTAGGCTGAATGGAGAGAGAGTAGAGCGGGCTGCTTCCTGGGAAGGAGAGCCAGGGAGAAGACTGGAGGTCTTCCGAGGCTGGGGGCTGTCCAAATGAATGCCCCTCAGAAAGCACTAAGTGCCTTTGACATATGAGGCACCAGGGAACAGAGGCAAAAACAAAAGTCTGCCTCAAAGGAGCGCCCACATCAGGCGCAAAGTACGCTGAGTCTTGGGTGGGCACCAACAACTGAGTCTCTTCTGATGCCAGAGAACTCTGAAAGGCCCGAGTTCGAATTCTGCCTTATACCCTGACCAGCTTGTGATGTTAGACCTCTCACAGCCTGCTTGCTTATCATTAAAATGGGCATGATAATAGCACCACTTTCATAGGGTTATTATTATGAGGACCAAACCAGATCATGTATGGAGAGCACTTGTTGGTGCTCTGTAGGTGCTGGCAGTGATAACAGTGGTGAAGCTGCAGTCTCCCTGGAATGACCACCTCTGTGGAGCCACATCTGTGAGGGGGGGAGGGAGAGAGAGAGGGAGGGAGGGAGGGAGGGAGAGAGAGAGAGAGACACACAGAGAGACAGAGAGAGAGAGGGAGGGAGAGGGAGAGACAAAGAGAGAGGGAGGGAGAGAGAGAGAGTAAAAGAGAGAGAGAGGGAGGGAGAGGGAGAGAGACAGAGAGAGGGAGAGAGACAGAAAGAGAGAGAGAGAGGGAGGGAGAGAGAGACAGGGAGAGAGAGGGGGAGAGAGAGATAGGGAGAGGGCGGGGATAGAGACAGAGAAAGAGGGAGAGAGAGACAGACAGAGAGAGAGACAGAGAGAGGGAGAGAGAGACAGAGAGAGGGGGAGAGACAGAGACAGAGAGAGGGCGAGAGAGAGAGGGGGGGAGAGAGAGAGAGAGAGAGGGGTATGAGGGGGGAAGAGAGAGAGAGAGAGAGAGAGAGAGAGAGAGAGAGAGAGTGTCCTGGATGGGGAATTCTCTCTTTCCCCTCAAAAACTGTTACCTCTGGGGACTGTGTCATTTAGGCCCAAGGAGTATAACTGATTTTCTCAGCCAGTCACTAAATGGTTCCTGTGTGGTATCAGTTGCCTTTATCCACTGGCCAGAACTCTATAATCCCCTTAAATTGATTAAGGAATTTCTCACCTTGTGGGAAAACTGGGTACCTCCTCACACTTATTAAAGAAACACCAAGTGATGAGGCTGTGGCATTAACAGCTTGGGGATCCTGAAGGATGTGGCATTAAGCAGAGCTGTTAAGGAGCTAGGAGCTCCATGAGGTGAAGGGGAGGAGAAAGGACCCAGGCAGGAGATGGAGTGTCATGTCAAGGGAACAATAGCTAGGCTGGTTTGACTCGACCACCGAATATAGGAGAAAGTAATATAGGGGGCAGCAAGGTGGCACAGTGAATAGAGCACTGGCCCTGGAGTCAGGAGGACCTCAGTTCAAATTCAGCCTCAGACACTTAACTCTTACTACCTGTGTGACCTTAGGCAAGTCACTTAACCCCCAATTGCCCTGCCTTACCCCCTCCAAAAAGCAAAAAAAAAAAAAAGTAATACAGAATCAGTCTGGAAACATAGATTGTAGCCAGGTTGTAAAGGCGTATAAAGGACAGGAGTTCATATATTGTCTAAGGGGCAGGAGGGAGGGAGGCATTGAAGCTGTTTATTTTGTTTGTTTACGTTTGATTTTTTTCTCAATTACCCATAAACAAAAAATTTTAAGATTTGTTTTAAAAAATTGAGTTTCATATTCTCTTTCCCCCTCCTTCACCCATCTGTCCTTGAGAAGGCAAGCGATTTGTTTTAGATTATATATGTGCAGTCATGCAAACCATTTTCATTATTAACCATGCTATAAAAGAAAATAAAAATGGAAAAAAAAAACAAGAATAATAAGGAAAGTAAAAATAGTTTGCTTCATTCTGCATTCAGGCTTCATTGGTTCTTTCTCTGGAAGTGGATAACATTTTTCATTATAAGTCCTTTGGAATTGTCACAGATCATTGTGTTACTGAGAATAGCTAAGTCTTTCACAGTTGATTATTGTACAATGTTGCTGTTACTATATACAATGTTCTCCTAGTTCTGCTCATTTTACTTTGCATCTGTTCACATAAGTCTTCCCAAGTTTTTCTGAAACCATCCTGCTCATCATTTTTATAGCACAGTAATATTCCATCAAAATCATATACCATTGGGCAGGCTAGGTGGCGAAGTGAATAGAGCACCAGCCCTGGAGTCAGGAGGACCTGAGTTCAAATCCAGCCTCAGACACTTAACACAAAAAACTAGCTTGTGACCTTGAGCAAGTCACTTAACCCCAGTTGCCCTACCTTCCCCCTCGAAAAAAATTAATAAAAAATTAAAAAATCATATACCATAACTTGTAGGGCCATTCCCCAATTGATGGGCACTTTGAAGCTTCTTGAACAGGGAAGTGGCATGGTCAAACCTATGATTTTACCAAACTCAATTTGACAGCTGTATGGAGGAAGGCAGAGGGGGGAAGTCTGGGGGGAAGGGGCAGAGATTGGATGCAGAGAGATCACTTAGGAGCTAGTGAACTAGTCCAGGAGAGAGGTGAAGGAGCAAAGTGTGAGACCTTGTGAGTGGAGAAAACACAGATAGGTATGCAAGATATGGAAGAAGAATGACAAGAAGGGAGGCTGGGAAGGATGAAGGGAAGGAAGAAAGAAAGGAAAGGAGAAAGAGAGAGAGAAAAAAGAAGCAAGCATTTAAGTGCTTACTATGTATAAAGCTGTGTGACAAGAAAAGACTCTTCCTGCTCTCAAGGAGTTCATACTCTAACGGGAGAAACAATGCCCCATGGAAGTTTTGGTTGTAGGGTGAAGGAACAAAGCAGATATTAATGATTCTTCTTTAGTGTCATTTCTGCTGACAAAATCATATCCGTTCGTGATGGTGAACCATCTGACAATGCCAAGACTTTGGTGTGAGGCCTTTCTTTTCCAGGCTGCGACTGCTTCCCTCCCAGTTTGTGTCTCCATAGGGGTTGCTTCCTGAGATGATGCCTGTGGAGCTAAGTTGGAAGCTTGGCCAGTGCTGCCCATGGCTCTTGGGCTTGGATACCTGTTGGTGAGGAAGGTGGGCCCCTTCTCCACAATCTGAGGGGAGAGGAGCTGCTATTTGCATCAAAACCTCCAGGCCTCCAGTTTTAAGATGAATTGCTTTCTGGCCACTTCCTCCCTTCTCAAATTTCAACACAAGTATAGCCCATTTCCCATTCCACACTGGAGTTCACACATATTACTAGGTTCAGTGTGAGTTATTTCAGAAATTGTTGTTGTTTTTCAATTCATGACCTCATTTGGGGTTTTATTGGCAAAGATACTGGAGTGGTTTGCCATTCCCTTCTCCAGTCCATTTTATAGATGAGGAAACTGAGGCATACATACAAAACTGAGGTTAAGTGACTTGCCCAGGGTCACACAGTTAGTAAGTGTATGAGGCCAGTTGAACTTAGGTCTTCCTGATTCTAGACCCAGTGCTTTATCCACTATTCCTGTCTAGCTTCCTGTTGTGGAAATAAGTGTGTCTGACTTGTGACTTGAGTCCCCTCCTATAGTGAAGACCTCTAATGTCAGCTTGGACCTACTTACTCAATGTGTGGGGTGGGGTGGGAGGGAGGAATCTCCAGTTGTCCTGATCCGTATCTTGCCATTGGACCCAGATGTCTCATGAGAAATAAGTGAGGCTCAAAATAAAAATAAAAATATATGGGGTGGCCAGGTGGCGCAGTGAATAGAGCACTGGTCCTGGAGTCAGGAGGACCTGAGTTCAAATCCGGCCTCAGACACTTGACAGACTTACTAGCCGTGTGACTTTGGGCAAGTCACCGAACCCCAATTGCCCTCCAAAAAGCAAAAATAAAAATAAAAAAGAAATAAGTGAGTCTGGTGACCTCCCTCACTTAAATCCAATTCACTTGCAAGTCATGGCTTCACTGTCCTAATGTCATGGTCCTCTTCTAGAACAAAGGACAAACAGCAACAACAGATACTCAATCGGCACTGTACAGATGAAAAAATCTAGCAAGATACCTAATAGGAACAGTAAAAAACATTTCATTGAATCAGAAAAGGAACTAAAGAAATACTGGTGGTATTTTTGTTCATCTAAAATTTTTTATTTTGTTTTTTAGCCATCACTACTCCATTTTGGATAGAAAAATAAACAATAAAAAGACATTTTAAGAAGGGTAAGCTTCCCATTCTCACCAGGCATGCATGAGGCCTTTCTCTAGGCTGCAGGGCCTTCCAGTGACAAGGACTGGAGCAGAATGACCCTGGCTCTCCCTCCCTTGGAGGAGCTCTGACTCAGCCTGAGCCTGGTAATTCCCCTTCACAAAGATCCATGATTGGAGTTAGATCACAGTTACTTTCTCAACAACCACTGCTCATGAGGGCACTTTCTGCTCCTTTTCACCAGCACAGTCCAGAGGGGAGGGTCTCTTCATCCAGGGTCCCTCCTGCCAACTGAAAACACAGTACGATAGCTTGTCTCTTCTCCAAACCCCCACCTTGAAGTTTCACTGGCAGCTGTTCCTTAACCCTGGGTCTTGTTAGCTTCATGAATCAGGACCGTCACATCCCCTGCAATTAGTCCTTCTTCCTCTGTCTTGTCACTATGACTCAAACACTATGACTCAATGCTAACTTTAGTGTCCCAAGGGAATTCAGAGTCTCAGCCCCATGCCACAGGCCCAGCTCTTGAGACTTGGTACCCCCGGGAATGTTCTTCTTTGTTGGGTAGGTGTGTGTGTGTTGCTTGGCACACTGGAGAATTTTGGTCCCCCCCCCAAAAAAAAAAACCCAAACAGAAAAAATCCTGTAAGTTAACAGGCTGCCCTGTATGGAAGGAAGGAAGCAAAGAAGGAAAAGAAAGGAAGGAAGGAAGGAAGAGAGGTAAGGAGGAAGGGAGGAACAGATAGACAGGTAGATTAGATAGATAGATAGATAGATAGATAGATAGATAGATAGATAGATAGATAGATAGATAGATAGATAGATAGATAGATAGATAGATAGATGTTGGTGTGGCCCAAATAGTACTTTATGGTTTATAAAATTATTTACACCTATTATCATCTTATTATACTATTATATATGGGAGGGAAATGCTATGCATGAGGTTTTGAACCATAGAATATACAATATTAGAGCTACAAGGGCCCTTAGAACACAGGATGTCAGAGCTGGGAGGGCCCTTAGAACACAGGATGGCAGAACTGGGAGGGCCCTTAGAACACAGGATGGCAGAGCTGGGAGGGCTCTTAGAACACAGGATGTCAGAGCTGGGAGGAACCTTAGAAGACAGGATGGCAGAGCTGGGAGGAACCTTAGAACACAGGATGTCAGAGCTGGGAGGGCCCTTAGAAGACAGGATGTCAGAGCTGGGAGGGCCCTTAGAACACAGGATGTCAGAGCTGGGAGGGCCCTTAGAACGAAGGATAGCAGAGCTGGAAAGACCTTTAGAGACTATCTTGGCCAAACCCCTTATTGAAGGGATAGGGAAGCAGAGGCCCACAAAGGAGCAGTGACTTGCTCAAGGTCTGCTTTCTTGCTTCCTAGCTTAGAGAGTCCTTTTTCTTTCTGTTGCTTTTCTAAATGAGACATATGAGAATGATGAAGATCTAAGGAGGAATAAAGCAAAAGCCTCGGGTCACGGCCTCTCCCTCCCCTCACTTTAGAAGCTTCTCTCCCACACAGCGCTTACTCAGAAAGCTGTGCATGTGTTGTATTTCCTTCACAACTAAACTGTATGTGCTTGTTTTGTTCTTTGCATATTTCCTATTCATCTTGGCCAAGTAATCTTGCCTTTTTTTTTGTTTAAAGCTTCTTAAATAGGTACTTGATTAAGCTCCCTCCCTCTTCCCTTCTGTGTCTTTATTTTTATGCTAGTGTTGATGAGAAAATGTGTTCATTCAGCAAATATTTTTGAGCATAGAAATTAGGTGAAATGCACTATTCTTGGGACTATGGAGGATTCAGAGATAGGATCCCTGCCCTTCCAGTGATTATAGGGTGAGTGGCATTTGAGTGGACCTCAAAGAACAGGCAGGATCTTGGTAGGCAGAGATGTGGGAAGGAAAAGAAAGAGGTTGTGACTGTGTGGGCAAGTCACTTCTGCTCTCTTGGCTGAGTCATATCCTCAGATGTAAACGAAGGGGATTGGACTCAAAAGTACCTCCCAGCTCTAAAATTCTGTGTTCTAAGATGATATACTGTGACCATTCTGACATTTTGTCCAGAGGACCTTTCCAGATCTGACATTCTATAGTTCTGAGAACTTGGGGGGAGATTCAGGGATTATAAATTACTAGGTCTGTAGTCTTTGCAATCAAGGAGATTGCTTTGTAGACAACCATATCTTTTTGCAGGTCCTGGAACTGGTCCTTTTATAGGAAAGGTATCAGTAAAGTTTGTTGAGAAAATGAAAGAGGTATGCAGTAGCCCAGTGTTTGATAAACTCAAAGCCCCCTACTAACTGGAATCATAACTCTCACTATTCAACAAAAATTGTTCAGAAATTGTAAAAGCAGTCTGGCAGAAACTAGGTATAAACCAACATCTTACACCATATACCAAGATAAGTTTCAAATGAGTATGTGACTCAGACTTAAAGGGTGACATCATAAACGAATTAAAGCTGTAAGGAAAACATTACCTTTCAGATCTATGGAAAGAGGGTGAGTCCTCAACCAAACAGTACATAGAGAGAGTCACAGAAGATATAGTGAGGGGCGGCTAGGTGGTGCAGTGAGTAATCAGCCTCAGATACTTAACACCCACACAAAATAACTGTCCATGTAACCTTGGGCAAGTTACTTAACCCCAATTGCTTTAAAAAAGAAGAAGAAGATACAGTGAACAATTCTGATTATATAGAATTCAAGAGTTTTTGCACAGTCAAAATAAATGCAACTAAGATTAAAAACGGAGAGGCAAATTTCTCTAATAAGAGTGTAATGTCCAACATATATAGGAAACTGATTCAAAATTATACAAATATAAGCATTTCTCAATAGAAAAATAGTAAAAGGATATCAACAGTTTTTAGAGGATAAAATCCAAGTTATCGATAGCCATGTGAAAAATGTTCCAAAATGCTGATAATTAGAGAAATCCAAAATAAAATCTATGGTTCTACCTCATTATTGTGCTATAAGACATGATGAAGGGGATGGTTTCATAGAAACCTGGGAAGATCCTGTGAACTGATACAGAGTGAAGTGAACAGATCCAGGAGAACAACCTATACAGTAACAACATTGTAAAGACAAACTATTTTGAAAGGTTTGAGAACCCTGATCGATATGATGACCAGTCATGGTTATTTTTATTTACCTCACAATGTTCAGGTCCTTTTTTCCACAACCTCCTTCCCCACTTCCCCCCCCCCAAAAAAAAAAACCAAAAACATATTGTCAGTTTGAGTGGAGAAGGAAATAATCCTGTTCAGCTCTCTGCCACCATTAAGTAATAAATTACTAAAACACCTACCCCCTCAATATGCTGTAAGTACGATCTAGGTCCCCTTAGAGATGAAAGAGAAGGGCTTCTGAGTGCAGCGGTAAGAAATCCATTGAGAGGAAAGAGCAAAAGTGAAATTAGAAGACTTCTGCCTTTTTTCAGGCCTCCGGAGGGTGTGTTTCTTAAACTGTCACTCACTGGCCTGTTTTCCAGGTCAGTTGTTTTGGATAATTAACCAATCATTTGAATTTCATTCTAGCATTTTTATTTTGTCCTAATATTTCTTATTGTCTCATGGAGTTTTTGAGTTCCATTTGGGCCCTTCTAATTTTCTAATTTGGTACATTCTAATTCTTTAGGGAGTCTGCTACGTGGAGAAGGTTTTCTGTTTTCTGGTTCTAAGTGATTTATTCTCCTTTCGGTTTTTTCTGCCACAGCACTTATCATTTCGTTTTTTAAAATCTCTTGCTTTTACTCTGCCTTTCCAAACTCCTGAATGGGGCATTGAGGCCTTATTTGATCCTGACCTCACTTTCCTGGTCTCCTCCCACTGGCTTGCACCTCTCCAGGTGTGTTGTGTTGTGTTGGTCTTCAGTTCCCTGGCAGGTTTCTATGCCCCCAGTCACAGATCTACATACAGCCTTCTGGCCCACTGAGGAATGCCCATGTTGGTTTCTGCTCTGAGCTCCCATCCTCCTGGAGACTTCCCCAAACAGGGGGCTTCTGAGGTTTTTCACAGCCCCCTGGAGGGTCCTGGTCAGAGCATGGCTACAGGCTTCTTACCTGTGCCTTCCACAGTGGAACCCTTTTCTAATCCCCATGCCTTGCTGACTTCTTTATGGTACAACTCTGGGTGGAAAAACTTAACTGCTTTGGATTTCATGATGGTCATTTGATCTAGTGCCCTTTTTAGATCATTGCTGGAATACATGTGGGAGGGCCAGGAGCTTGTGTCACCTTCCATGCTGCCGTGTTCACCAGAAGGCCTTTTGTACCCTTTCTGATGGAGGGTCAGCACTGGTAATTGGTAGAGGCCAGCTTACTAGGCTGTCATGATACTTCTGGTATTTGGATTTTCCAAAATTAGTAGTTCTGTAGCATCAGAGAGAGGATGTTTATCCTAAAAAAGATGAGCTTTTGTGGTATCGGACAGCTGGGGACTGTTCAGAGTGCTGTGATATTTCCCAACTGCCACCCAGCCTCCTCTCCATTTGTACAAAGTTCTGGGAATACAAAGAGAAAAAATCAAAATGCTGTCTAGCTTCAAAGAGGTCACATTCTACTGAAGGGTACAAATGTCAACAAGTAAGTATGAGCAAGGTTGTTTTAGGAGGGGAGAGCACTAAGAGACAGAGGAGTTAGGAAAGGCTTCCGATCCCTAAGTGGAACCTTGAAGAAAGCCAGGATACTGGGGAGGGCGTTCTAGGCATGGAGTATTGCCTGTGAAAGGGCATGGACATGGGAAAATGGAAAATTTGAGGAACAGCAAAATAAGCCAGTTTGACAGCAAAGTAGAACGTGCAAAGGGGAGTTATGTGAAATAAATCTGGGGAGGCAGCCTGGAGCCACATTTCAGGGGCTTTAAATGCTAAGCTGAGACATTGGTATTCTATCCTAAAGATGCAAATTGAGTAAACAAGGAAGTGATGTGGTCAGAACTGTGTTTTAAAGATGGACAGCCATGTGGAAGACGAATTGCTCCAACCCGGCCAATCTCTTCCATCTCTTCACTGTCCTCCTCCCCCACAATGCTTTGCTCTTATTTCTAAATATCTTGGGAAAGACAAAGACAGAAACAGAGAGACTCAGAGACAGAAAGAGGAGAGAAGGGAGGGACTTAGAAGAGACAGAGACAAAGAAAAGAGAGGCACAAGAGAGAGAAAATGAAGATAAGAAACAGAGAAAGTGAGTGAATAGAAAGAAGGGAGATAGCAATGGGCAGATTGCATTGCTAAAGGTGAATGATTCATCTTCTTTTCTTTCCCCATCCCCCAGTGACCAAGGACTGGCAAAGCTAACCCAGGGTGTCTGCTGGTGTGCTGTCAGTGGAAAGGGACTTGGCCTGGTTCAGTTATAATAATCATTCCAATTTCTGAAGTGTTTTAAGACTTACAAAGCATTTTCTTCTCAGTACCCCAGTGAGGTAGGTTTAAGTATGATTGGCATCTTTAATTCAATTCAAGAAACTTCAGGTGCTTCCTGTGGGTAAGGTCCTGGGCTAATGAGCATTTGATAGTCAAAGACCAAATGGGGCCCCTAAAGCTCAAAGAAATCTTTTGACTCCAAATCCAGGGTCCTTTCTTTTCTACCATATTTCCTTTCCCAAATCCTCTCTATGACCAGAAATCTGGGCCTCAGCTTTCCCATCTGTGACCTGGAAGGACTGAATCAGATGGCCCCTTAGATCTCTGCCCACTGTAATATTCTGTGGCCTATGTTCTACTGTACTTTCTCATGGAAATATGAGTTGTTGTTATTATTAGATAGGGGATGGCCTCCAATAAACTCCTTCTGTGGTGCCTCCCCAAGGCACCAAGGAAACCTTCAAAACTGTTCTGGTGGAGGCCAGCTGCCAAGTCTTTGAGATGGTCTGACAGAGGCTTTGTCTCAGTGGATGCAGAAAAGCCCCCTTGGTCAACAGGGTCTCAGGCATCGCGGCAGCTTTGGGCCCCACAGGAAGTACCCACACCAACAAAATCACTGTGCTGGCATGTACTGGGTAGCATGGGAAGTTATTGGCCTGACTGGGGCCACATAGGCCTCCTTCTGCCCCATGCCTGGCTGACAGCCCCCCTCATTCCTCTCCACTGACACTCCCTTGGCCAGTTGGACAGAGAAGGAGATAAGCTGATGTCTTTTCCTCCAGCCCACAACAGCTGCCTCCTCCTCCTCCTCCTCAGAGGGCCTAGTGGACCCTGATGTCAATCTCTTCCACTCCCCCTCCCAGGGTGAACACCACGCTTGCCGTGGCCTTCGGGGATTGGTCAGGATTTGGTCCCAGCTGGGGTGACCACCTGTTGCTGTCTTTCACCAGTCCTGCCCTAGAAGCAGAGTAAGAAGAGACACTCAGTCCCCAAGGCTAGCACACAGGACCGGAACCCACTACCCCCAGGTAAGGGTGGGCCTTTCCTGCTTTTTGACCCCCCATACTACCCTGGTGGAAAAACACGTGGCCATATGCCTTCTTTTCACTGCCATGGAGACCCTGATTCTTCATGGCTTGGCCATGCTCTGATTGGCCAGGTTTGACTGGGCTTCGTGCTGTCTGGGCCCCACAACTGCAATTGGATAGACTTGGGGTTATTTGGGGAGGTGCTTTCTTACTAGCCAGCAGCACTGAGAGGCTTGTGTTTCCGGTCCTCCTCATGGTCTTGTGGAAGGTTTGAAGTTAAAGGTTCCTATCTCTGCGTGTGGCTAAAGGGAGAAATCCTTCAAGATGGCCCCTCTTTAAGAACTGATTCACCTGGTGGGGGCAGCTCTGTGAACATCTTCCCTTTCTGGGACATCTCCTTAAAGGTGACAGCAGGACTGGGGGGATTATCTCCAGGGTGTCTGTAATAATGGGAAGATCTCTGGGCTGAGTCAGGTTCCAGTCTCAGCTGGGCTGCTGATTCACTCTTTGGCCTCGATAAGCCACTCACCCTCTCTGGGCTGAGGTTCCCTTAGCAGCAAAACCAAGGGGTTGGACTATTTTGTCTGTAAAGTCCCTTTTAGCTCTTGAATTATGTGAGTTCCTGGTACCCTAGGAGTCAGGGGACCTGGGTTCTTCCCTTGGCTCTGCTACTGACTCACTGTTTGACTTTTGGTAAGTCTCCTCTCTGAGTACCTGTAAAAGGTGACTCCTGAGGTGCCTTCCAGCTTTGATGTGTTCTCTCTTTTAAGATCCCTCTGAGCTACTAGGATTAAATCACCAAGCTGGACTAATCCAGTTTGCCAGACAGCATTTATGACAGAGGTCATAAGGTGGACTTAAGCTGGAAAACAGGCTAGGCCTTGATTCTGAGAAGGTAAGTCATGGAAATGACTCCGACACTGCCCACTAGCCCTGACTTGAGAGGCAAAGCAGACTGACTGCAGACAGGGGGCCTGAGTCCCAACCCTAACTCTTCTCAGAATCAAGGCCTAGCCTGTTTTCCAGATTCTCAAGTCCACGCAGTCCCTGCCCCTTCCCCATCTACCACCACCCACCATCCCCCAGGTGGGCAGTCTCTACCTAAGGAAGACCAGCACTAGACAAGCAGGACTCTCAAGCAGTTCAAGATAGTGAGTCCCCCATCCCTGGAGGTGTTTAACAGTCCATATGAGTTCTTGTCAGGAAGGCTGTAGGGGGGATTCATTCTTCAGGTAGGAGACAACCCCAATGGCCCCTCCAGCTCTATAAAATCTTGCCCCTTTTCACTTTAACCAAAATTAAGAGAATTAAGACCATTTTCCCACTCCAAGTCACCTGCTAGGGACTCTCCACTCTTCCTTCTCCATGATAAAGGGGAGCAACCAATAGCGACTGTAGGCAACTTGGCCCCTTATCCTGAACTCTCAGGACTGTTACAAGGCAAGCTAAGAAAGATGTAGGGCCCCCAAGGAAGCTGAATGAGTGAAAGGGGGTAGAGGTGAAGGAGGGCTCATGAAGGCTTCTTCTTGCCAGTGGGGTAGAGGGGCAAGGGTCAGCACAAGGGCTGTCAGCACAGAGAGGTAAGGGCCTCCACAGGAGCTGCTCAGAGTCCCACAAATGTCCAGGTCTGAAAGGAACTAGGCCCAGAATGTTGGCACTGAGAAGCCCTCAAAGGTCACCTGGTTCAGAGCCTCATTTTACAGGGCACAAAGAGAACCAGGAGAGGGAAGCGCCTTGCCAACATCACACAGGAACGGGGGGAGAGGCTCAAAGCTGGGGTGCAGCTCTAGGCCCGGGGCTCTCCCCACAGCTTTGAGACTTCTCTCTAGATCTCTTATCCCATAGTTAATCTCAGCTCTTCTTTTCTTCCTTTTGACTTGGTTCACCTCTGGTATCACAAGAAAGAATAATAATAACATTTATAAAGTATCTTAAGGTTGACGAAGCACTTTTCATATATTCTTATGTTCAATAATAAGTAGAGGTGTCATTATTATAATACCCATTTTAGAGATAAGGAAACTTGCCCAAGATCCCACAGCTACAAAGGCAAGATTCACACTCAGAATTTCCTGACTCCTAAGTCCAACCCTCTGCTTCTTTTTTTCTCACATTTATTGATTTTGTTTTTAATTTATGGAATAAAGACAGCATTTCCATAACATAGTATAATAAAAAGGTGATTGCACATGAAACTGCAAATCTGTTTTGTACAATCTCTTATTCCTTTTAAACATATCATAAAATTATCATGTACATTTCTTTTTTTTCCTTTTTTTTTCTTCACCCCCACCCAACCTTAGAGATGGCTACCATTAGACACAAGTAGGTACATATATTTAAAATTGTTCTACACATACTTTTAATTATCAATTCTCTCAATTTTTGTTATTTTAAAAAATTCAGCAAAATAATTTTGGTCATTTAATCAGGATGGCAATGAATATAAAAATTGGTTTGAATAAAATTGTCATTTTTGTTATGTCGGCCCTGCCTAGCCATGAACAATTTATATATCTCCAAATATTTAAATCTGATATAGTTGTATAAAATGTTTTTTTATAATTTTGTTTATATAGTTTGGTGCTTCTTAAACACTGCCCTTAGTAGCTTCTGTCTCCAGGCAGTCAATGGCAGACTTCACATGGGGTCATAGAGGTGGCAGCATCACTTGCGCAGGCAGTTTCTCCATATTTCCTTTGATTATTTATTAAGAAACTGGTAGGAGGAGTGTCCAAAGATCCTTGCCTTCAAGAGGCCCTGAGGCCTGGACCTAGGACTAAGGCCACAGTGCTGAGGAGAAGCTGAGGGTCTCAGGGACTCAAGCACCCCAAAGATTTCAAGGAGTGTTGTAGACCCTTGCATCTGAAGTCAGGGCACTGTTGGACACTGGAGCTTGGCATCAGCCAAGGTGGCAACTCTGAACTGGCCCCTGGTGACCCTAAAATTCAGCCTTTGGCTCAAATTCCTTGGTGGGAGAGGTGGCCTAGAAGAATGGGAAGAATCTTGGCCTGGCAATCACTAACCTGCTGTGGGATGGCTAACAGGCGGTTTTCCCTCTCCTGGCCTTGGAGCTCCTCACCTGTAAAATAGGAAAAACTTTAGCTTACTATCTTCTGCTTTTTGTCACATTTGACCTTCATGACCCAGGGAGGTCAGGAGAATCAGTATTATTAGCAGCTTCTCATTCTAGCTCCCAATTTAAGAGTTGAGGATTTAGAGTTAGAAGAACCTGAGAGAGCCTCTAATCCTGTCCTCTATGGCTCAGAGCAGGGAAGGGACTTGGGCAAGGCCACATGGATTGTAAGATGCTGAGCCAGGGCTCCTGACTGTGAGTCCAGCATTCTGGGGGTTAGTGGGAAAGAAGGGGGAGGGTGGGCCTGTTGTTTATTGGAATCCCTGTCTGCCTCCTGTAATGACATGAGATGCAGGCTAGGAAAGCCCTCCTCCAAAGGAGAAAAGGGCTGGCCCAGCATGAGGCATTGTTGTCACTCCCTTCAGACACCCCGGTGACGTGCTGACTTTCTGACCCAGAAAAACAGGAGGATTAATGCTCATCTTTTCTCTCCTTTCACTGCCAACTCAGTTTCTGATCCTCAGCACCCCCGAGTCCTTTTCCCTTGTGACCAACATCTCCCTAAGCTCATGTGGGAGCAGATTGAAGGGAAAATTCTTGATGATTGACCCACCACCCTCCAGGGCTGAGGAGTGGTGTGGGTTGCTGCCCCCTTGAGGGCAGTGGTGCTAGGCACTCTGTATTTGGCACAGGACATGTTATCTACCCCCAGGTCAGAAATCCCCTTACTTCATTTCCCCTCTGGAAGGAGGTAGATGGCAAGGGTCATGTAGTCAGTTTCAGGAATGAACTGTCCACAGTCATAAGATATTGGCCCTTGGAGCTCATGTTTTGAAAATATGTTTTTAAGGGGTGGCTAGGTGGCACAGCGAGTAAGAGAGCTGGCCCAGGAGTCGGGAGGACCCGAATCGGTTCTGGCCTCAGATACTTAACACTGACACAAAATAACTAGCCGAGTAACCTTGGGCAAGTTACTTAACCCCAATTGCTTTAAAAAAAAAAAAAAGAAAGAAAGAAAATATGTTTTTAATGACCTTTTGTTGTTACATCACATTTGTTTCCAAATATATCCCTCTAATACCCAGCAAACCATCCTCTGTAAAAAATAGATATTTTTTTTCAAGGGAAGATTGAAAAATCAGTTCAGCAAAATCATGCAACACATAGACTTTGTCTAGCTGTATATATAATGTTCCACCTGAGTTCAGATCTGGCCTCATGCACTTAATAGCTGTGTGACCTTGGGAAAGTCACTTGACCTCTGCCTGCATCAGTTTTCTTACCTGTAGAATGGGGATAATAATAGCACCTACCTCTCAGGGTTGTTGGTAAGGGTAAAATGAAATAATATATGTAAATCATATATATTTTTTTGCAGACCTTAAAGTATAACATAAATGCAAGCTATTAAAATTATTCTTTATCCTAAGGGCCCTCCTAGCCCTGACATTCTTTGTTCTAAGGGCCTTCTCCACTCTGACATCCTGTGTTCTAAGACCCCCCCCACCTTTGATATCCTGTGTTCTGAGGGCCCTACTAGCCCTAAGATTATTCTTTACTCAGAAGAAAGGTTCCTAGAAAAGCTGTATATACATTTTAGTTTTTAAAAATAAAACCCCATCTTGTGACTGAACTCATGTTCCCTCTTTACAGCCAACTTTTCTTACAAGAAAGGGTCTGTGTGAGAAGCGTGTGATGCCCCTCTGAGCCACAAATTCCTGCTTTTTGAGGAGTCTGGCCTCAACATGGCAACAGGGAACCTTGAGGTGCTGGATAGGGGTCTAGGCTGCCCTGAGGCCATTGAGGAGCTGACCATGTCAATGGAGAGATCCAGGAAAGAATCTCCGGAGCAGGAGGCAAAAGGTACCTGGATGTTGGTGTATGGCTGTTATCTTGTATCAAAGACTCACTCCTGAAAAGTGTTTGTTATTGTAGCCATATTCTGAGCTATGTAAAATCCCTCCACAAATCCATTCTTAAGTCAGAGAAACCTGCTGTCATCATTCTCTCCATTACAGTTTTCTGGCCCCTGCTTCTTCATATAGAATCTTGGACTCTTCGGATAATGAGATCCAGAGTTGGGTTGAAAGGGACCTTAGAGTCATCAGCGTAATCAGCCGGGCACTCTATCATTTTATTGGATCATTTAGTCCATTCACATTTAAAGTGATAAGAGGTTTATATTTTCCTCCATTTGTCTCTAATATCGGTGTTATTCTGCATTAGGCTTTTTCCCACTCTTGCTCTGTAAACACAGTACTTTGTTTCTTCAGTTACTTTAGCTTTAATCTATTTCAAAGCAATTCCATTCCCACCTCTCATACTCACTTTCAATTCCCATTTGTTACCCCTTTCCTTAGTCTTAGAGTTTTGCTTAATTAGTTCCTTTTTCTTTCTTCCTTTTATCTAGTTATTTAATTCTTCCCTTTTTCCCCCATCTCAGTTAAGTAAAAATTCTTAGTTAAGAAAAATCACCGGGCAGCCAGGTAGCACAGCGAGTAAGAGCACCAGCTCCAGTGTTGGGATGACCTGGAGATTGAATCCCAGGCTCATTCACTTAGCACCCACCCAGAAACACCTGGCTGTGTAACCTTGAGCAAGTTACTTAGCCCCAATTGCTTAGGGGCGGCCAGGTGGCTCAGCAAGTAAGAGCACCGGCTCCAGTGTTGGGATGACCTGGATCAAATCTGGGCTCAGATACTTAGCACCACACCCAGAAATAACTGGCCATGTAACCTTGAGCAAGTTACTTAACCCCGATTGCTTAAAAAAAAAAAAAAGAAATATCTCCCTTTGTCCCATTTCAACTTGTTTTGTTCATTAGTTTTTAAAATTTCATTTTCTGTACTTCTTCCTGAAAAAGATTTCTTTCCCTCATCCTCTGCATTATTATCTTGCCTTTCTGTCTATTCTAGACTAATATTATTTGATTCATATCAAAGCCCTTATACTTATTAAATCCTTCTTTAGTTTCTGGATTCCTCATGGATTTAAAGTTTTGAAATATACCTATTTGCTCTCTTCTAAATAGTTTCTAGAGGGCAGCTAGGTGGCACAGTGGATAGAGCCTGGAGTCAGGAAGATCTGAGTTCTAATGTGGCTTCAGACACTTATTAGCTATGTGACCCTGGGCAAGTCACTTAACCCTCTTTGCCTTAGTTCCTCATCTATAAAATGAGCTGGAGAAGGAATTGGCAAACCACTTCAGTATCTTTGCCAAGAAAACCCCAAATGAGGTCACAAAGAATTAGATGCGACTGAACACAACAACAACAAAATTTCTATATTATTGCCCAGTAGATCTTGCCCCTAATCTAGTCCTCTTTTCTAATTGTTCCTCATTTTTAGAAATCAATTCCTGCAGGTGTGAGAAATGATACTGCCCCATGGCAGAGATTTTCCTACATCTCTGATTGTGCAGTTCTTTATGAACCTTTATAATTTTTTTGTTACCTAGTCAATTACTATGACATCTCCACTCTGGGTCTCTGCTCTTCATTGTTCCTGATGTCACTTGTCCCCAGGGGCTCAGATTCCCCTTCCACTGAGGTAAGATGAGGGGTCTCTAAGCACTAGACATCTGCAAACTCTACCCAGATCAAAGCCATTCCAATATCCCCCTCTCGCATGTATAGAATACTTCTCTTCCTCCATGGTCATGTCCATCAGTGCTACTGAGACAAGATTTCCCCCTTTCTTTCTCTGTCTTGATGCTTCCCTTTACCTCCTCACCTTTCTCCTGTAGGATCTCTTCTTCTGATCGACAGTCTGAATGATTTTTCCTTCATTGTTACCCTCTGCCTTGATCAAAGTACTTCACGTGTTCCCTCTATCTTATTTCTCCCCTCTCCCCTTTTATGCAGCGTCCCTTTCTATAATTTAGCCCCACAAAAACAGTGAGTCACTTGAAGGCAGGATGTTGGGAGATGCAGTGCATAATGTTTCAGGTCTGTTTCTCCACCATCAATTCTTTTTGACTTCTGTTTTTACCCTTCTCACCTTTTGTACTTTTAGAAAGAAATCTCTTAATGGTCTTTCTGTTCTTTTTTTTGTGCTTGGTTGCTGTATTTGTTTACCTTTCTCATATTTCTGTTATCTGGGGTGTTTGAAGAGCTAGTAATTCGTTCAGATCTAGTTTTCTTTGTAGGAAAACTTCAAGTGCTTCTTTTTTATTGAACATTCATCTTTTTTCACTAATGGTTAGGCTCAGATTCTCAGGGTGTATTACTCTGGGTTGATCTGCAGAACACATTATTCCATTCCCCTCCGTGGTTTATGGTGAGTGCCAAATAGTCTCTTGTAATTCACATTTCCTTTCCTTTATACTGGAAGGTCTGGTTCTTTATCAGTGATTGTTAAATTTAACCACCATGTGTCTTGGAGTTTGTAGTATGGTTCCTGAATCCTTCTGTGGTCTCTATGTATCCTGTCTTTGAGATCAATATCATTTGCTTGTGTGAATTTCATGTTTCCTTTTAATGTTACTGCTGTTTGCCTCTCTTCTTCCAGATTGTCTTTCACTTCTGTGCATTTTTATTTCCAATCAGTATTCTCTCTTCTTTCTTTGGTATCTGCAGGTTCAAGTTTTTCTATTGTGCCAATTCTTTCTTCTGGGCAGGTCATAAGTTTGGCTTTCAGATTTCTTAATTCTCTTTTAAAACCACTTGGGAATATCCTGCTGTGGTTCCATGCTTTCTTGGGAATCCTGCCTCATCAGGTGTCTGTTCATTTTCCTCTGTCTTACAACATTTATTCATAGATGCCTAAACTCTGGAGACCATATTGCTTTTTGTTATCAATATCTTCCCTATTAGTTTATCTGCTTATGCTCAAGGTCTTTAACTGAATTTTCTCCCTCCTGAGGTCTTTCATAATTTTAGTTCTTTTTTCCTGAATATTCCCCTGTTTCTCACTTTCTGATTTCTCCTTCTTTGATTGTGGTTTCCCTGGGGACTGGACCTCAAATCAATTTCAGTCCTCTCATTCCTGGTAATTCATGATTCACCAGGCTCAGTCTCTGCCCCTAACTGACTTTGGAGGGGGGGGAACAGAACTGACCCCAGCTGGATGCTGGAGCCTTTGCTTCAGGCCTGGGGGATCCATGCTTACTCTGATAACCTGCCCCCCTCCCTGTTCTGTTCTCCAGTTGGGCATCAGTGCATTGTGAAGCACTGTGGTCCCAGCCAGAGTGAGCGCCTGCCTTTTGGTGTTCTGGGGAGGGGGGGTGTACCTGGGGGGAGAGACCACGGGTAAAGGGATAGAGTTGAATCCACTGTGGGTCTGTGTGTGCGCTCCTACCAGAGTGTGGTGAGCAGGGGTCAGGGATTAGCCTTCTCTGCTGTTTGTTCACCTAGTTTTTACCTTGGTGGGGTCCATGGTGTCCTAAACCATGGAAGCAGATGGACTTGCTTTATCTCCTTCGAATAATTCCTATTTTGCAGAGGTTTGAGAAGTAGTGAGGATAGAGCTCTCCATCTTGTGGATCATATCCTGAGGCCATCTAGTTAAACCTCCACTTGAACCGTCTGCTGCGGAGGACTTGGCATTCAAGGCCCTCTCTAGACTAGCTCCAGACTCTTTCCAGCCTTTGGTCTCACTTCTCTTTGTCACCAACCTCAGGCCATGGGGTGGGCAGACAACTGCCCTTTTCATGTCAGGAAGGGGGTTTTTCTGGTCCTTAGACTAGAGCCATTCTTGAATGTGGAATGGAGAAAGGGGGGATGGGGCGGGAAGAAGGGGTGCAGGGGACCAGCCTGGGCCTGGGTGGTAGGCAGCCTTGGTCTCCAGTGTCCTTATCTCAGTTGACCCAGATCTGTGTCCTCCCAAGGTGGTGAGAAGGCGGAAAGTAGAGAAGAGATGAGCAGCCAGAAGCTGGTACGTAGCCCACAGAGAAGTCTTTCTGGTGAGGAGAAGACAAAAGCCAGGCTGTGTGGGTTTATTTCCATATCCTCAGGGCTGAGAGGACACAGAGTTCACCTGGAGGGGTGACAGCCTGAGCAGGACAAGCAGTTGTGCCTCTGGGTGTCAGCTGAAGACACTCCGGTACCCTGGCCTGCCTGAAGCAGCCTGCCCCCCATGTCCCTCCTCTGCTGGAGCAGCTTCAGGGACTCCGAGGGACCCTTAGCTTGGCCCTGGAAGCCTTTCACCACTCTAGACACCTTTTCCAGAGTTATTACACGTGACTCTCCTTTATCTAGACTCCATACCAGCCAAACTGGCCCTACTTGCTTGGCATTCCACCTCCTGCCTGTGAGCCTTTGCCCAGGCTGTGCCCCTCTCCTGGAATGCCCTCCTCTCCTCCCTCCTCCTCTTAAGAATCTCTGTCAGTTCCTCCTCCAAGCCTTTCCCCTAGGGATTAGCATTCCCCACCCCCAAAATTACTGGACTGTTTACTTGGTATATCCTAGAAAGGAGTGCAACCTCCTTGAAGGTAGGCCCCCGCCCAGCCTTCCATGTAGCAGCTGTCTAATAAATGCTTGTTGAATTGAATGGAGCAGAGAACTGGGTGTTCCAGGCAGAAAACCCGTGTCCCATGAAAACACAGGGACTCAGATGGGGTGTAATGGACTGGGTTTATGGATAGGACAGTGTACTGAATGAGAAGTCACAGGACCTGAGTTCAAATCCTGACTCCACTCCTAAAGTTGCTATATAACCCCTTCCCTTTCTAAAACAAACAAAAAAAAAGCACCGAATCAGTGCATGCTGTTATCCTTATGAGGAAAGGCAGAGTGGAGTCCAAGAGATCCGGGCCTCAGACACGTTCTCTCAGTGCCCCAGGGCAGCTGCGATATTGGTCAAGCAAGTGGAGTTTCCTCACCACAAATCCCTGTCCCCAGTGAAATGTCAGGTCTGGCAAAAAAAAAAAATGTTAGTCATTGTAATAGTCAGCTCTTGGGCAGCTGGCGGCACAGTGGCCAGAACACTGGGCTTGGAGTCAGTTTAAATCCAGTCTCAGACATGTACTAGCTGTGGTACCCTGGGCAAGTTGGGCAAGTCACTTCACCCCTGCCTGCCTCAGTTTCTCCATTGTACAACTAGGGATGGTAATAGCTGCTGCCTCCCAGGGTCATTGTGAGGCTCCAAAGAGATAGAATTTATAAAGCCTAGCACAGTGCCTGGTGCATAGTCACAGTCATTACTGAATGCATGTTCCCCACCCCTTCCCTTTTTAACAAGCATCTCCTCTGAGTCCCTGAGAAGTCAGGCTTCCCAGTGGTGAGTAAGGGCAACTTCCAATTGCAGAAAAGACCTTTCACCAGGAATTAGGAGGCCTGGGGTCAAGGGTCTGCTTTTTCCTTTGGGCCTCAGTTTCCCCATCTGTCAGTTGGGGATAATGTCTGTCTCCCTTCAGAGGAGCTGTCCCAGAATGAAATAAACTGCCTGGACAATGGGTTTCCCCTTCATGGAAGTCCTCAAGCAGAGGATGACTGAACACTTGTAGGCTATGGAAGGGGCTCTTTTGCTGGGTGTGGGTTGGGAGAGAGGGTCCCTATGGTCCCTGCCAACTCTGAAAATCCTTTCTTCTGTGACTCTGTGAAAGGGTTGCTTAACCCAGTCCTACATAAGGACTCCTAATTCTCTCTGACCCTCACCTACAGGAGATCAATGTTGCAAGAAAAAATTGACTATCCCACCTGGAGGCTGTGGCCATTTCCCACCAGGGCTGGGCTAATGGGGTCTGGGCTGGTGGGTTTGGCCCACCAGGGTTCCCTTAATGAGGTTCCAGGGACCAGAACTGGCTGTCAGGGAAGGATGTCGCTGGCATAGAAGAGGAGCCCCCAGAAAGAGAAGGCTGGGTAACTCTTATGAAGGCCCCGGGGTGGGGAGTCAGCCTGGGACCCTGACTGCCATTCACAGAATCAGAACATTCCCAGGGGATTCCAAGAGGGAGGTGGGGCCTGCAGGACCCTGCTCTTCTGTTGTGAATTCAGTGCTAAGCATGAACCAGCCAGGAGTAAGGCCCCGGGACTCTGCTGCTGGGGGCCCAGTCCTAAGACTCTCTCCCTAACCTGGGCCCTGTGAGCTGGCTGTGGGCTTGGGTCTCAGGACCAGAGACAATGTAAAGCCTGGGTCCAAATCCTGCCCCTGATACTTGGGATTGTGGTCAGATCATTTTACCTGTCTGGGCCTCAGTTTTCCACAGGTGGAAAATGGAGAAGATAGAATAGCTGTGGCAGATCTGGCCAGACCCAGTGGTCAGTCCCCTCTGCCCTGGGGGCTGGAGGAGGGAGCCATTGGAGGGGGTGCAGCTGCCACCTCCTTAGCCATCCCTGCGTCTCCCCCTGCCCGGACCCCCGCCCCCAGCTCCTCAGCTTCCTTTCCACTGCTGTCTTCCCTGTTTGATGGGAAGCTCCTTGAGTGCAAGGACTGGCTTTGCTTTTTGTATTTGTATCCCCAGCACTTACACAGGGCCTGCCACGCAGTAGGTACTTTATGAAATATGACGTCTGTAAATCGTAACAAACTGTGGCAATGTCATTTATCATCTGCTTATCATTGTCCACTTTTTCTGCTGGCTTCTTCTTCCGGGCCAGGAGCTGGCTGAGGAAGAGCAGAGCCCGGGGACGGTGCCAGAGCAGGTTCCGCAGGGGAGCAGGGAAGGCATCCGGAGGCCCACCAAGGTGAAGGCAGAGAAGGAGCACTCGGCCGACCAGGGGGGCTCCGGAAAGGAGAGAGGGAGACCAGCCACAGGTGAGGCCCCAGGCAGCGGGCTGGGTAGGCCCAGAGGCTTGGCTGTCCAGGGGTCTGGAAAAGGGCCAGCTGCCTACCAAAGCAGAGTTGGGGGGCTGTGTCAAGTCTCAAGTCTGGTCTTGGGTGAGCTTGGAGTCAGGAAGACTTGCCTTATGAGCTGTGTGACCCCACACAAGTCCCATAGCCGCTCTCAGCTTCAGCTTCTGTGTCTGTAGAATGAAGGAGCTGGACCAGCTGGTCTCAAGATCTTTCCCAGCTCCTGATCCTCTGTCAGGGTGGGGGTGACTTCATCTAACTCCTAGTTATTGGTTCCCCAGTTCCTAAGAGCGCCCCGGCGAGGAAGAAATCCAAGGCCCAGGCCCAGCCCCAGGTAAAGCCACAGCCCCGGGCACTGGGGCCCATGTATGATGAGCTGCCTTGGGGAGAGATCACCCTCAACAAGTGCCTGGCGCTGGCCTCAGTCGTAGCTGTCCTCAGCATGGCCTTCCAGGTGTTCCAGGGTAAGCAGGGCCCAGGCCTCGAATAGCAGATGCTTTGGGCAGGACGGGTGGGGCTCTGGCAGCATGCACTCCCTGCCTCTGAAGAGTGTCCAAATGGACTGAAGGCTTGGCCAACCTTGGCCCCAGCCTGTTTCAGGCTTAAGTCCCTCCCTCTGCCCCCTCCAAGATGGTCCCTGAAGGTGGGGAGGGAGTTACTCCTCCTGAGCTCCCTAATCCAATCCAAGCCTAGCAGGAACTCACTGTGGAGGATGGACCCTAAAGTCTCCCTTTAGGAGGATGGACTCCCTTTAGGGAGGGTGACCCTAAAGGTGCTATGACCCCAAAGGTCATGGGGGGGGTGTCCAAGAAATAGACCCAGTACAAAGGTGGGCCTTATGTGGAGAGCCTTGGGGTGGATGTGTGTGTGTGTGTGTGTGTGTGTGTGTGTGTGTGTGTGTGTGGAAGGTCTACCCCAGATCACCAGCCTCCCCTCCCTGCATTGTTAAAGAGCCAAAATTGTTAAAGTGATAGCTCAGGAATGGGGGGGGTCCCATTTCTCATGGTACTTCCAGCACTGGGGTGGCTGCCATGAGCAAGGGGCCCCTGAATCTGGGGCTGGGGCTCTGACTGTTCAAAGCAGGAATAAACAGACCTTCACTGGATTTGGTTGGGAGCCTCTGAGGGGCTTGAGTGACCAAGGTGAGGTCTTATGCCCTTAGGATACCTGCCCCTTCTGGAGTTCTCTCCTCTGGGGTCTGGCTGTGCTTTGGACTGGTTGGATAAACCCTGAGAGACCCCTGCCCCCTTGGGAGTGACATGGGATGGCCATGGAGGGCCAGGACCCAGGCCCAGGACCCAACTGACCTATCTGGTTCTCCTTCCTTAGATGTCATTGATGGTGAGGAGGAGGTCCCTGAGGCTGCCCCTGCCCTGTGGGCCTGGCCAGGCAGCAGTGCCCCGACGGACAGTGGACACAAGCTGGTGAGAAGTGGGGGAAAGAGGCCTCCACTCAGAACTGGAGGGTCTGGATTCATGTCAGCTCCGCCATTTTCTAGCTAAGTGATTTTAAGCCATTCACCCAACCTTGGAGTGTTAGTTTCCTCATCTCAAAACTAGGGGTCACCGAGCCTTTCAACTCTAAAGTCTATGACCCTCCAAGTCTGGACCATCAGGGAGCTCTTTTGTTGCCTCCATTGGCCCCTGGGAGAAAGAGACCAGGACAGTTGGTGCCAAGTGCCTCTGTGGCAGCCCCTCATCCTGGGCCCAACAGCTTTCCCATTGGGGGAAAAAACCCATCTTGGCTTGGGTTGCACCAGCTCCTGGGTACAGAGGCAGGCCTGCCTGACCCAGCCACACTCCCATGGTGAGGTTGGCTTCTCTTCTTCAAGCCCCAGTAAATCCCCGTTCCTCCTGGGCCACTGTTGACCTCCTCTAGCCTGTTCCATACAAGGGTGACCCTCATGACCTTCTAAAGCCAGGGTGAGATCTGGCCAGGATATTCCTGCCCCCTGCCCCCTGCCATTAGCTTAGCCAAGGTCTCTGTTCTTCAAACAGCCCAAGCCCAAGGACTGGGCTAAGGCGTCAGCACCAGCCCCACCTCCAGTACCTAAGCCCTCTGTGAAGGAGAGGTCCGAGACTACGGTGGTCAAGGAGGCCCCACCCAAAGAGATGGACACAGAGGAGCTGGAAGCAGAGGGAAAGCTGAGCCCTGCCCCAGCCCCGGAAGCAGCTGTCCTGCCTGAGGACCCCCGACCCGGCTCCAAAGCAGCCAGGTCGGAGAAGCCGGCCTGGGCCACGCTGCCCAAGAAGGAGGAGAAGGCCCGGAACAAGAAGGGCTTCCGAGAGGAGAGGGAGAGGAAGGAGGGTGGCCACGGGGCACAGGTGCGCCGAGACGAGGCTGAGGAGGCCCCAGGAAGGCCCTGGGAGCGGGAGCGGGAGCACAGGCACCCTGGTAGGCGGGAGGACTCCAAGAAGGCCCGGGATGGAGCCAGGAGCAAGAGAGAAGAACATCGGGGCCGTGGGGGCCGCGAGGGGCGTGAGGACAGGGACAGGTTCTTCCCCAAACAGAAGCACCGCGAAGGGAAGCGGAGGGACTGAGAGGCCGGTCCCTGGCACCCATTTCACCTGTGCTGTGTGCCCAGCTACCCTGCTCCCTGTGACACCTGCTGCCATCCAGGGTCAAGTCTTGGCTCTGTCAGTTACTGTCTGTGTGACTCAGCTAGACAGTTCTCTGAACCTCAGCTCCCCCTTCTAGAAAATGAGGTCTGACTACACTGAGGCATGGACGTGGGGCGGGCAGGGCTGCAGGACCGCAGCCACGGTATGGACTGCCATGGAGTCTGAGGGCCAGTGCGCTGCCTCTCGGGTGGGTGGCCTGGACAGGCCCAGATCCCGCCCCTTCCCCCAGCCTCCCCGTGAGAGAGTTCCAGGTACACCTGATCTGAGTTTATTAACATGAATACTCAAAAATAAACACCATCATTCAAGGCTTCTTCCATTGCAGGGTTATTTCTGAGCATACAGACACCATCTTAACCCCCCTTCCATGCCCCTAGGTCTGGGCCCGATCAGGAGCACTGAGGCTCCTTACTGCTCTTCCCTCTGCCTGGGGCCCTAGAGAGAGCCCCAGAGGTCAGAGCCATCTGGACTGCCAAGGCTCTCACTGGGCAGATCCCCTGCTTCTAAAAAAAAGTACTTGGGAGAGAAGAAGGGAAGAAGGGTTGGGGACCGAGCCTCTGAGGAGATCTGCTCTAAGGGCCAAGGTCTGGAAATGTCTCTCTTTGTGTTTGAGAGTGGGGATGTAGGGGCCTCCAGGCACACCAGTGATGGGGGAGGAGGAAGGACTGTTTCCCAGTTGGGAGAGTTTCTCAGGGGAGGGTCTTGCTGGGGGCTGGAGAAGGGAGGGGAGCAACAAGGGAAGGCATGTTTGAGCATAGGTTTGAGCATGTTAAGGGACAGGGGCGAGGGATGAAGAGGGTTAGTTGGGCAGAGCACATTTTGGGGAAGTCTCTCCCCCTCTCTCTCCCTCTCCTCTCCCTCCATCTCTCTTTCTCTCTCTCTCTCTCTCTCTCTCTCTCTCTCTCTCTCT